>NC_090649.1:115399487-115699487 GCF_040937935.1 Hyperolius riggenbachi | reverse complement strand
TGTCTCATGTATGTCTGGGGGGGCTGTATTTGATCATCTCTGGCAGGATGCCACCTGTACCACTGGCCTTCTAACATTTTATCAGCTTTGTTCTTTCTCTTATTTCCTGCACCGTGATTGGTGTATCCAGAGGGTTTTGAAAGTCCTTGATTGTCTCCTCCATGTCCTTCAGGTTTGCGGCTATTTGTTTCTGTTCCAAGGTTTGGGCATTTTCTTGGATGTCTTTGTAGAGGTCCCTGAAGTAGTGGAGCCAGATGTGGCCATTTTGGATATGAAGAGGGCTTTTTTTTGGCTTTGCACCGATATGGTTCCAGATCTCCCAGAATGAGTTGTCCTGGAGGGAGTCCTCCAGCTGTTGAAGTTTGTGGGAGATGTGGCTTTGTTTTTTCTGCCTGAGGGTGTCTTTGTATTGTGTCTGTAGGTGGTCATGGGCTTCCCTTAGGTCCTGGTTGTTGGGGTCTCTGTGCTTTTGGTTAGAGGCTGCCCTTAGCGAATTACGTAGAGCCTTGCATTCACTGTCAAACCATTTTTGGGACTGTTTATTTGTGGATCTCTTAAAGTTGGTCTGCTTGAGGCCTGCTAGTACTGCTATGGTATATAGGATGTTACTAAAGTCTTTCACTGCATGATGGCTGACACCCTGTTGGTTTGGTTCATATGGGTTGTTATAAAAGTTTGTCAGCAGTTCTTGTATTTTGGCAGTTTTGTTCATGTTGGTGTATTCGGTGGCAAACTGTTTGGGCCATTTGAAGGATGGTGGCAGCTTGTAGAGACCGGTCTGGTGAGGCTGCTGTGCGGTTGGTTTAGTAAGGGCTATTATTATCCCCTGATCTAAAATTACTTCTCACCAGATATAATAGCTGACCAATGACAGACCAGCAAAGCACGCTCAGTATCCAAAATAATTTTCTCCTCTGGGATCATTCAATCTTCACCAGCATTCCTCAAAAAAGTAAAAAGAGTCACTTATATGGTGTAGTATGTCCTTACAAGGCAGTAACACCTGACCGCCAAGATTCCATGTGTATGAGAACCAACAATGAGACCCACTTGTTGTGATAATAATCCATCACCTGTAACAAAATAAACTGCTCACCAGATTTGCTGGCTGACCGGCGACCACAGACCAGCAGATGTTGTTTGTTAGGTGGCAGTATTCCTAAGCAGGCAAGCCTCCTGAGGAATGCTGATGAAGAATGAATGATCCCAGATGAGACAATTGTATTGGATAGATACTGAGTGTGTTTTGCTGATCTGTTGTTGGTCAGCTAGTATATCTGGTGAGAGGTAATTTTTATTATTTATCAGAGGGGTATGGAAAAATAGATTGCGTTGTGCCCATAAAACACGCCTCTTCTTAACCCTGCTGGCCCACCCTTGTATCCTATTTACCTCCTTCTCCACCTCTCAGATCTCGCACTATAGTTCACAGGAGTGTCGGGGAATGGCAGTTTTGGAGGCTACCTGTTTCGCTCAGTTCCCCGGATCAGGTAGCCTAATTTCTTTTAGTTTCATAAGCCCTCCTCGGGCTTTCTTTAAAGCAAACCTGCATTGAAAAATAAAAGTCAAAATAAACACACATGTTGCCAAACTTACCTCCCGTGTAGTCTACTCATCAATCTCTTTCTCCTCGCCTGCATCCTGTTTGTCCATTGTGATCAATGGAATTATCTGTCCTCAATTTTCATTTTAAAAAGCTTAACAGCTTCAGCACTTTGATAACGATAACCTGTAATATATTGCACACTTGAGCCATAGGGAAACATGAACATTACTTTGCACATCAGTTGTCCTTTCAGTTATAACTGACAGCAACTGGTATAGTGGAAAAGGACCCTTTGGTTTTCAGTTCTGACTAGATCTAGTCGGAACTGGAAGGAATGTTGGAAGAAAATGGTTCAGGTTCCCTATAAGTTCCTGTGACTGGTCTCTAACAAACAAATGGTTAAGATCTCTTTTAGCAATGGTGGAAATAAGAAAATGAGAAAACTCACTGAGAGTGTATATCCGAATGAATTCTTACTTTACATCTACTTTTAATAGTACTCCCAAAGATGTATTAGATGCATTCTTGGAGAACGGTGATTAGGATCTCAGTAGTAATGAAACGAAAGCAAAGAAGGAAATTACATTTTGGGTACATGTTGTAATAAAATGCTCTGACAAAAAGGGTAATGTTCCCATATGACCTAAAGACGTATAGGCGGCAGCAAAAGAAGAGATAATTGGCTGACAATTGCTACTGCTTTGTAACAGCCATATAAATGGACAAGTACTGAATTCTCTCCTATCAGAGTACAGCTAGAAATGATTTAACCTTTGCGTGACTCAACACCAAGTTTAAAGAGAAACTCTCGACCAAGAATTGAACTTTATCCCAATCAGTAGCTGATACCCCCCTTTTACATAAGAAATCTACTACTTTTCACAAACAGACCATCAGGGGGCGCTGTATGACTGATATTGTGGTGAAACCCCTCTCACAAGAAGCTCTGAGGACCGTGGTACTCCTGGCAGTTTCCTGTCCGTGAACCTTGTTGCATTGTGGGAAATAGCTGTTTACAGCTGTTTCCAACTGCCAAAAAAAGCATGCAGCAGCTACATCAACTGCCAACAGTAAAAATGTCACCATGCAATAAATGTCAGAATGTAGATCAGGGAGAGGAAAGATTTTACAATGGGCAAACACTGACTCAATCAATCATACATAATTAATGTAAAAATGAAGCACTTTTTTTATTACATTATTTTCACTGGAGTTCCTCTTTAAATTAGATATATATAGATAGGAATGGTGCATTCATAGAAAAATAAAGGATTATAGACCAGCTTCATCCAGACCTGATTGGAGAATACAGGGGCGAGTTTACTATGCAGCACTTTGCACCTGTCCCACCTTTGGGCACCACAGGATTGATGCTGGGTACAAACTAGACTTTGTTTGGATGCTTTAACCATTTATGCCTCCAGGACGTAGTACCTACGTCCAGGAGGCCACGTGTGCGTCCCCGCGCTCCCGCGGCTGAGCGGGCTATGGTGCCCGATCACTGATTCCTCTCCCCCGCTGAAAAAGCGACAGCTTCTCTCGGAAGCTACGCTTTTTCTGAAGCTCTGTACCTCTAAGCGTACATTGTACGCCTAGAGTGATGTCATGTAAACAAACTCAAGATTGCCATCTTGTGGCCAAAAAGTAAAACTACAAGTAAAAGTAAAAAAAAATTACAATACACAAATATTTCCCCAAATAAAACACTATTTATATCACACCCTCCCAAAAATGCCCACATAAAATGTTTAATAAAAAAAACAAAAACATTACTATAAAAAAAACACATAAATATTTACCTAAGGGTCTAAACTTTTTAAATATCTATGTAAAGATGAAATATTTCTCTCTATTTTTTTTATAAGCTTGTAAATAGTGATGGATGCAAAACGGAAAAAATGCTCTTTCATTTCCAAATAAAATATTGTCGCGATACATTGTGATAGGGACATAATTTAAACGGTGAAATAACCGTGACATATGGGCAAATACAATACGTGGGTTTTAATTATGGAGGCATGTTTTATTTTAAAACTATAATGGCCGAAAACTGACAAATAATGAATTTTTTCATTTTTTTTTCTTATTCTTACTGTTAAAATGCATTTACAGTAAGGTAGCTCTTAGCAAAATGTACCCCCCAAAGAAAGCCTAATTGGTGGCGGAAAAAACAAGATATAGATCAGTTCATTGTGATAAGTAGTGATAAAGTTATAGGCTAATGAATGGGAGGTGAACATTGCTCGGATGCATAAAGTGAAAACGACTGAAGGCTGAACTGGTTAAAGAGGAACTCCAGTGAAAATAATGTAGTAAAAAAAGTGCTTTATTTTTACAATAATTATGTATAAATGATTTAGTCAGTGTTTGCCCATTGTAAAATATTTTAAATCCCTGATTTACATTCTGACATTTATCACATGGTGACATTTTTACTGTTGGCAGGTGATGTAGCTGCTGCTTGCTGTTTTGGCAGTTGGAAACAGCTGTAAATAGCCATTTCCCACAATGCAACAAGGTTCACAGACAGGAAACTGCCAGGAGTACCACGGTACTTAGAGTTTCTTGTGGGAGGAGTTTCACCACAATATCAGCCATACAGAGTAGAGATGTGGCGAACATCTCCAAATCCCTGGGGCTCTTACTACTTCCGGGTCGCACTGACTCGGAGTAGTACGCATGCGCTGCCCGGCGGAGCGCGTTCTAGATTGCGCTCCTGTTGCCGGGCACTTTCTGCGCATGTGCGTGACGTCATCAACGACGTCACGCTCATGCGCAGAGAGTGCCCGGCAACAGGAGCGCGATCTAGGACGCGCTCTGCCGGGCAGCGCAGGCGTACTACTCCGGGTCAGTGCGACCCGGAAGTAGTAAGAGCCCCAGAGATGTTCGCCGGGCGAACAGTTCGCCACATCTCTAATACAGAGCCCCCTGATGGTCTGTTTGTGAAAAGGAAAATATTTCTCATGTAAAAGGGGGTATCAGCTACTGATTGGGATAAAGTTCAATTCTTGGTCGGAGTTTCTCTTTAAAAAGAAAAAAATGCATACATTTTAAAGGGAAAAAGAAGGAAAATAGAAAAAAATCGTTTATTTTTCACTATTCACCAATTATAATTTTAAAATGAAAAAAATGTAGCTGAAGATGAAAACTACAGATCACAGATTGTATTCAGCTATTTATCCAATGCATAACCATAAAGCAAGCCTGAGGCGAAACAAAAGTGTAGTACGGCAAAGGAACAGTACATTAGTAGCAAAGAAAAGAGTCTCATATTTTTATTTTCAGTTATATAGCTTTTTTTTATAACACTGTATCATTCTGTCATATTTGTAGTTTGCAAACCACACTCTGTATTTTAAACTATAATGCAGAGCAGAGCTATTGATCCTTTAAACGCTCCTGCAGTAAAACCTTATCTAAACCTGTCTCTCACTGTTTCATGGTTGTTTAGGTGCTTCAGAAAACAGGACTTTCTTCGACCCAAGTTGGGTTCACGAGCTCACAGAAGCTCTTTTGCATAGATAACTGAAGTTCATTAACTCTTCTTGTACTGGAAAACAACACGAGACTCTTTTATTTGCTACTAATGTTCTATTTCTTAGCTGTACTACACATACATACGTTTATTTTCGCTTCAGATTTGCTGGTACAATGCGTTGTAATGATATTCGATTTTAAAATAAAGTTATGTATCTGCTACATTGTTTACTTTCTCACCTTTAATTGCTTTAACTGTAACGAAAGTGTAAAATTATCTGACTGTAAAAATGGTAGAAAAAGATAGTAGAGAGGGTAATTGGTTGTTTTATTATATAGGGAGTGTGGTCTAAAAGTGGCTATAGTTAACCACCTGAGCGGTCTGGACGAGCTCAGCTCGTCCAACACCGCCGGAGGCTGCCGCTCAGGCCCTGCTGGGCCGATTTACATCAAATAAAAAGCAGCACACGCAGCCGGCACTTTGCCAGCCGCGTGTGCTGCCTGATCGCCGCCGCTCTGCGGCGATCCGCCGCGAGCAGCGGCGAAAGAGGGTCCCCCCAGCCGCCTGAGCCCAGCGTAGCCGGAACAAAAAGTTCCGGCCAGCGCTAAGGGCTGGATCGGAGGCGGCTGACGTCAGGACGTCGGCTGACGTCGATGACGTCACTCCGCTCGTCGCTATGGCGACGATATAAGCAAAACAAGGAAGGCCGCTCATTGCGGCCTTCCTTGTTTATTCTGGGCGCCGGAGGCGATCGGAAGATCGCCTCCGGAGCGCCCTCTAGTGGGCTTTCATGCAGCCAACTTTCAGTTGGCTGCATGAAATAGTTTTTTTTTTATTTAAAAAAAATCCTCCCGCAGCCACCCTGGCGATTTAATCAGAACGCCAGGGTGGTTAAAGGACAACTAAAGTGAGAAGACTATGGAGGCTGCAATGGCCCATGTTTATTTTCTTTTAAACAGTACCAGTGGCCTGGCAGCCCTGCTGATCTGTTTGACTGCAGAAGTATAGAATCACACCAGAAACCAGCATGCAGCTAATCTGTCTGATCTGACAATAATGTCAGAAACACCCAATCTTCTGCATGCTTGTTCAGGGTCTATGGCTAAAAGTATTAGAGACAGAGGGTGAGCAGGGCTGCCAGACAACTGGTACTGCTTAAAAGGAAATAAACATGGCAGCCTCCATATACCTCTCTCTTCAGCTGTCCTTTAAACAGCATTGTCATTGTAATAGTTCCTATCCCTATCACATGGCCCCATTCTGTGTGTCTCCTTTTTCAGTTACTTCATTAACATGTCCCCCCATTTTTGGACTCCTTATCTGCCTTATAGTGCCTTCACGAATACAACCTCTGTGCTGTGCCCCATTATATCTCTGTTGTGTGCCACTTTTTACTGTCCATGAGCTGTGAATCCCTTGTAGTGGTCCCTGCTCTGTACCCTCTTATAATGGCCTCTGTGCTAGGCAGCCCTATAGTGGCCTCTGTGCTGTGGCCTCTGTATTCCTTTGTAGTAGCCCCTGTGCCCTCTTATAGTGACATTCATTATGACTTTCTCTTATGGTCTCATGGTTCCTCCTACCCCTTATAGATTTTGCTGGACGTGTAGTGGACGGTCCCTCTCTTCCTTATAGATTCCCTGGTGGTCTAGTGGTCCCTCTCTTCCTTATAGATTTCCCTGGTGGTCTAGTGGTCCCTCTCTTCCTTATAGATTTCCCTGGTGGTCTTGTGATCCTTCCTCCCTAACATTTTTTCCCCGTGGTTCAGTGATCCTCCTTGTGCCCCTATGAAGAGATTGCCAATCTGAAGCATGCTGGATATTTATTTGCTTATCCCTCCCCATGCTATGAACAATGAACAGTGCTCCTATGCCTGCAATGGAGCCAGCCTTGTCCAGCTACGTATACTTGGTCCCAGCCTGATAAAATCATCTGGGGAAAGAGTCTTGGACAGTTTTCACATTTGCAGCCGGACTTGGAACTCAAAATAGAAAGAAAAGGTTAGGGTAACCATTCCTCCCCAGGGATTGTCTGCGGATATCCTAAACACATACGTTGTGCACCTTTTTTTGCAGGAGGGTAGTCCACTGGAGTCAGTGAAAGAGGGATGATTCTATCAGTGCAGGTGTACTGTTGTTTGGGTGTGGAGACAAGCTACCCGAGTGTGTGGATCAAGATTTTCCGGTGGACTTCTGAGAGAAACAGTGAACGTTATCTCTCTTTCTGTACAATTTACCCCTGAGGTGTGTCAGTTTATGAACTGTGTCCGTTTTCTGAACTTTGATAAAGTTATTGCCAAGAGATTTTTGCTTATGTTTGAAGTTCCATTGAAGATAGCTGCACTTCTTGTTTGTTCATTGATAAAAAGCTACATTTTGTTTGATTGTTAAAGAAAGCACTATTTTTATTTTTGGGTTTGCTGAAGAAAGCTACTTTTGAGTTGAATACAAGACATTGCTTGGAACCTTAAGGCTATTTGCATTGTGTTACGAATGATCTCAGGCCCCCTGAGTATCACAGCAGGTATGATCAGTTTTCCAGGTGTTTGCAGAGTGTATTGTTGAGAAAATTAGCTTAAAGATGATAGTTTAGTAAAGTGTTGATGTTTTGAGCTGGTGTCTGATTGTAGTGGGACTGAAATTGTCAGATTCTAAATAAGTGAAAAGCCACATTTTGCACAGAATTTCCAACAAACTCAGAATTTTGCAAATTCCAAATAGCATTGCAAAATTGTTAATTTGTTATGTATTGCAGTTGCAATGTACTGTGAATACAGTATATATTTATGCAGGAACCTATTCATGCAGGAACCGTAAGATTAATTATGGTTACTGTGAATTTGCAAAATATGTACACAACAGGTTGCAATTTCCCTTTTTTTTTTTAAAGATTCTTTATTTAAACCATTTTATAATATACAGAAGAAAAAAAGATAAGCAGTGCCATCTAGTAAGCAAATGCTCAGTAAAGGCAATATAAACAGATATAAATCACGGCCAACCAGCGCTGTATACGAGAAGGCGTAAACCAGAAAAATATGTGAACATCTGAGTCACTTAGCAGAATAGCAATGCTCATTACACTTTATAGCTTAACAAAAAAACATAACATACAGTAATCAGTGACAAAAACTGAAATGAACACATAGCTGCCCCTATGTGACAAAAGGCCAGACCCAGTGCCAAGAAGCCAGATAATAAGAGGATCCAGAGCCCAGAGGGAACATTTCCCCAGAACACTACTTAAAGTGAACCTTTCGGACTAAAAATCTACTCAGCAGCACTGAAAAGGATTGGTGTTTCTTTAACAGTTTCACAGCATCAGAACTTTTTCTTACCAAAGCATCTTTTTAGCTGCATTTTAGCTAAGCTCCACCCCATCAAAGAAAACTGCACGGGCTTTTTTTCCCTGATGCTGTGCAAAGCATAATGGGATTTCCTATGTTGTAATTCATGTTGCCTAGCAACTGGGAGGGGTGATCAGCACACAGGACAGTTGGAACTGTGGCTCATGCTCCCTGTCATCTCATTTCAACCAAAAAGATGGCTGCCCTCATGAAATCAAACATTTGCCTGTTCTTTTAAAACAGGGTGGGTAAGAGATTATATTACCTATCTATTTTAATTAACATAACTAATGTAACTTAATGACAGTATGTTTGTTTAGGCTGAAGTTCCTCTTTTTAAGGACTCCAGTCACAAAAATCTTAAAATTTAAAATACACGTTAACATATACAAATAAGAAGTAGGCTTCTTCCAGAGTTAAATGAGCCACTTACAGTAAGTAGTAGAAATCTGACATTACCAACAGATTTTGGACTAGCCCATCTTCTCGTGGGGGTTTCTTAGGGTTTTCTTTATTTTTAAAAGCACTTAGTGAATGGCAGTTGGCAGCATCTTTGTATAAATCTTGTATAAATCTTTTTCAGATAATGTCTTTGTAAACAATAAAGGCCATGCTGAGAATCCCCCATGAAGAGATGGACTAAGATGACCTAAACCTGTCAGTAATGTCAGATTTCTACTGCCTACTGTCAGTGACAGCAACAGAAGAGACAACTAATTCATGGCTCATTTTACTCTAAAAGAAATGTACTTCTTATTTGTATGTGTTTTAAATTTTAAGATTTTCCTCTTTAAATATAAAGCTCAAGTAGGGGTCCGGGTGCACAAAAAACAATCTGTGAGAAAGAAAGAAAGAAAGAAAGAAAGAAAGAAAGAAAGAAAGAAAGAAGCATAGAGAAGCATAGAGACGAGAGAAGGAAATAGAAGTAAGAAAGAGAGAGAAAAAGATAGAGAAAGAGAGAGAGAGGGAGAGGGGTTCGAAGGGGGACATAGAAGAAAACAGGATCAGGAGCTGCTATCAACTTGAGGGGTAACCAGACAACAAGTTGCAGTTTCACTTACATTTTCACATTTTGGCATATAATTGACGTACTCTTGCATTGAATTGTCTTATTCATGTCTTTGAGCATGCTTGCTCACTAGACATTTTTCAGTATTTATGCAAAAGAAGTTTGTGCACTACAAGAACATCATTTTTCATGATGTTTGGAATTTACGGATCCAAATTTGATTAGTCATATATTTGCAATCAAGGCATTTGGCATTTTTGAAGAACAGAAAATGAATTTTTTTTTCTTTTTTTTATACTCATTCCCATAAAATACGTGTTACGTAAAGGGTTAATAAAGTATCAATGCTCATTTCAGAGATTACGTAGTGAACGCACAGCTGGAAGGAGAAAGTATCGGGGAGATGGATCGCAATGTGAAGCGCTGCAACCAGACATGGCTAGAAAGGTGAGTGAACCCTCTGTGCCACAGCCCACATTCAAACATGGGGCCTGATTCACAAAGCGGTGCTAACAGTTAGCACCATGGTGAAAAGCCCTTTATCATGCCTAAACTCTGTTTAGGCATGATAAGTTTAGGGGCCTGATTCACAAAGCGGTGCTAACAGTTTGCACCCTGGTGAAAAGCCCTTTATCATGCCTAAACTCAGTTTAGGCATGATAATTTTAGGTGTGATAAGTTTAGGTGTGATAAGTTTAGGCATGATAAGTTTAGGTGTGATAAGTTTAGGCATGATAAGTTTAAGCGCCAACTACGTTAGCACCACAGTGCACAGCTGATCAAAAGTTTTACGCTAGCAAAGACTGGTGCGCTTTGTATAAAGTTTAATGGCGCTGCTTTGTGTGCGGGACTTTGCAAGCGATCTAAACGTATCTAAACTTAGCATGCCTAAACTTATCACACCTAAACTTATCACGCCTAAACTTATCACACCTAAACTGGCTTTTCACCAGCATGGTGCAATGGTTATCATGCCTAAAGTCTTTTAGGCGTGCTAACTGGGTTAGCACCGCTTTGTGAATCGAGCCCTAGGTGTGATAAGTTTAGGTGTGATAAGTTTAGGCATGATAAGTTTAGGTGTGATAAGTTTTTAGGCGTGATAAGTTTAAGCACCAACTGGGTTAGCACCGCAGTGCACAGCTGATCAAAAGTTTTGCGCTAGCAAAGTCTGGTGCACTTTGCATAGAGTTTAATGGCGCTGCTTTGCGTGCGGGACTTTGCGCGCGTAATAAACTTATCTAAACTTAGCATGCCTAAACTTATCACACCTAAACTTATCATGCCTAAACTTAGCATGCCTAAACTTATCATGCCTAAACTGAGTTTAGGCATGATAAAAATGGTTATCACGCCTAAAGTCTTTAACTGGGTTATCACCGCTTTGTGAATCGAGCCCATTGTGTATCTGTTGCAAATCTGCTCCAAATCAGGCAGAGATTCACTTTCTAACACTCATAGCTATTCTGGATCTGCCAGCACATATACTTTAGCAGACACTTGGCTAATTTTATTTTGTAAAAACATGATTGGTATTTTCAGCCATCACAGATTCTTGCCTTTGTAATAAGTCAAACCCATAAAGTGATGGAAGAACATCAAATTTTCACGTTCGCAAATTTACCCCTGGAAATTCGTGAATCGGCCGTTCATGGCGAGCTCCATAGACTTTAATGGCAGGCAAACTTCTAAAATGTTCAGAGCATCTCTGCAGCCACAATTTCTTTAAAATAGATTTAAAAAGTGTACCAAAAACCCAGACAGTGACATGACAGAGGAGGATTAAGTGCGAAATAGTCGCCAAAAAATGCATATTTTCCACAAACATTTTTTAATGGTTATTTTTAAAGACATTTTAATGGCTGCCAACTTTAGCTGTCAATAGCAAAGCCCCAATACAAGCTAGAGTCCCTAAATGTGCAGGTTATGGAAAGAAGAAGAGTGGGTACAAGAAGAAAAACATTTTTTCAAAAAGACCTTTTAGTTTTGGAGAAAAACGATTTTAAAGTTAATGTTCAGAGTGTGGGTAATTGGGGTAAACCTAATTTAGCAGTTAATAGCAAAGTCCCCGTACGTTCTAGAAACACCATATGTTGAGGGTATGTTAAGGAGGACAAGGGAAACAAGAGGAAAACATTTTTTTTCAAAAATAACTTGCAACTTTTGAGAAAATCAATATTATAGTTAGAGGAAAAAGTTCAGAGTGTGGAAAATTTAAAAATGACGTAGGGTCCCCTTGCCCAAGGCTCTTTAACCCCTTGCCCCCATGCAGGATGTGGGGCCACAGCTGTGGGGCTTCGCACCCTGAGCTATACCAGCCCACATGGTCCATGGTATGCGGGGCTCTGGAGGAGAGGGGTGGCCAAGCTTGCCTCTTTCCCCAGAGCCATTGTCTACTCCATGGACAAGGGGCTCTTCCACAACTCCGGTGCTCCAGGAGGAGGTGGGGGCCGAGGATGCCCTGGGGTGGGTTCATGGTGGCATCTGGGAGTCCCCTTTATGAAGGGGACCCCCAGATGCCAGCCACCTCCCAAGTTGAAATGAGCATAGGGGTACAAAGTACAATTTCCACAAAGGGTTAAATTGAAATAAAAATGCAACCACGCCAATATCCTCGGAAAAGTCCAATGCCAATATACTCTGGTTACCTTGATTGAAGATTTCTGCCAGCCACCGCCACGCACGACGCTACCCAGTGCAGCTCTCAGCTTTAATAAGTATTGCTGAGAGCCCTATCCCTCCCGATGCTCCACTGCCCACTCTCGCTGTCCTCCTCGTCCCCCACAGCTATTACATCCACCCGTGCTGCTACCTAGAGCACTCATGGGTGCACTAAATGCCTGCATGGGTGGGTACGATAGGTGTGGGCAGGTGGAGAGGACAGCGGGAGCCGGTGGTAGAGCTTCCACAGGGGATGGAGCTCCCAGCTATACTAATATAGCTGAGAGCAAAAACATCTTTGAATTTCCCTCCAGGGCTCCCCATTGGTTCGTTAACACACCAATGGGGATCAGGAGGATTTTATATGTTCTGAAACTTTATGTATGACCCTGTCTCTTTATATCAGGTGGATGGTTTATTTTGGGTAGCTGGAGTTATCTCTCCCACCCATCAATCAACTTTACCATTTTTGCAACCATGACTAAGGGCATATTGGAAGCCTGACACACTTTAGTTGTGCCTATGGAAGTATTGTGTCCTTGTTTCTGACTGTTTCCAATAAAGATACAGACTTTCAGTACTCTACTCAGGCTGCAGATTTCCTTCCTTACTGTACTTAGCTGTACTTGTCAGCTTGGTTTACTGGGTCCAGCACTAGTGAGTTCTGCATTTGGGGGTATCAGGGCGATTGGACTTACAATAGACATTACAGGCTCTAGTAATACAGTACACACAGTAATGGTAGCACTGGAGTCTCTCCAAGGGTGCAACTTCTTCCTTAAAGAGACACTGAAGCGAACATTTTTTTTATGATATTATGATTTGTATGTGTAGTACAGCTAAGAAATAAGAAACATTAAGATCAGATACATCAGTCTAATTGTTTCCAGTACAGGAAGAGTTGAGAAACTCCAGTTGTTATCTCTATGCAAACAAGCCATTAAGCTTAAGTGGAGAGGGCTGTTATCTGACTTTTATTATCTCAACTGTTCCTGGACTATTTACTTTTCCTCTGCCAGAGGAGATGTCATTACTTCACAGGCTGCTCTGAAAGAATCATTTTGAATGCTGAGTGTTGTGTAATCTGCACATATTATAGAATAATGCAATGTTAGAAAAAACACTATATACCTGAAAATAAAAGTATGAAAATATTTTCTTTGCTGCTAATCTTCTAGTAATTATTCATAGAACACAACCAATTCATTATATCATATTTTTTTTTTCGCTTCAGTGTCTCTTTAAGTTGTTCATTGTTTACAAAAAATGCAGAACAGTGCAATATACAGTATGTACAAAGGTAAAATATACATTAAAAAAATAAAAATAAAATAAAATGTCATACAGAGTTACTGGGCAGTGGGCATAAATTACTGATTTTTGTTATCCTGCAGATTAACTGAAAAGTAAAGTGGCACTGTAGCAACATATAGCAGAATGCAGGAAATTATTCAGGATACTAACTTTTACAGTAATTTTTAGCATCAGGAATACTTCCTATTTCTATATATTGATGTGTATTAGTATGATGCTCCACCCTGTCAATGATGCTTAGCCTAGGCTGTGTAGCTATGCAGAATTCTTCCAACCCCCCCTCCCCTTCCCAGCTTTCTGGGAGACCAGCTTCATATTGTAATGGCTTTGGTACTAACAGTTGTAAATTAATATTTTAAAGAAACAGGCAATGTTATTCAATACATTATTTTCACTACAGGTACTCTTTAAAGCTAGGTCTATTTTACCTCGGCGGTGTTTAATGTGACTGTGTTTCGTGGTAAAGAAATGTTATTCATGTGTATAGGAAGTGTTATTTTCTTAATCACCCAGAGAGCAGCAGTACATATGGTGTGGAAGCTTCTGTGTATTTATGACAGCTCAAAGTTTGCGCTAAAAATCCTGAAGTAAATAGAGCTTGTAATACTTTAATGAATCAACTAAATAAGCCATTTACCACATTCATGAGGTAATTTAGAAACCAAAAATACAGACTATGGTGTTTCCATATCAACTGAGTGCTCTAATGAGCAAAGCCTGAAACAATAAAGCGTCGTGGCAATTGCCATGGAAATGGTAAATATCACATGAGGTAATGAATGCTAGCCATTATCTATTTGATATCTATCTATCTATCTATCTATCTATCTATCTATCTATCTATCTATCTATCTATATATATATATATATATATATATATATATGTATATATATATATATATGTATAAGTATATATATATATATATATATATATATATATATATATATATATATATATATATATATATATATATATGGAAGAAGGATAGGAGTAAACCTGTTTGGGAAATAACATTGGGCCATATGCAATTCAGTTCTTTTCCCAAGCTTTCTCCTAGGTGATATTTTCACACTTTGGGCTCGATTCTCAAAGCGGTGCTAACCCAGTTAGAGACTTTAGGCATGATAACCATTGCACCACTCTGGTGAAAAGCCAGTTTAGGTGTGATAAGTTTAGGCATGATAAGTTTAGGTGTGATAAGTTTAGGCATGCTAAGTTTAGATAACTTTAGATCGCTTGCAAAGTCCCGCACGCAAAGCAGCGCCATTAAACTTTATACGAAGTGCACCAGTCTTTGCTAGCGCAAAACTTTTGATCAGCTGTGCACTGCGGTGCTAACGCAGTTGGTGCTTAAACTTATCATGCCTAAACTTATCACACCTAAACTTATCATGCCTAAACTTATCACACCTAAACTTATCACACCTAAACTTATCATGCCTAAACTGAGTTTAGGCATGATAAAGGGCTTTTCACCAGGGTGCTAACTGTTAGCACCGCTTTGTGAATCAGGCCCTTTGTCAATACAATGGGCTTGATTCACAAAGCGGTGCTAACAGTTAGCACGCTTGTGAAAAGCCCTTTATCACGCCTAAAACCTCTTTGCACGTGCTAATTAGTGCTCACGCGCAAAGTCCAGCGCGCAAAACTTTGTGCGCGCAAAGGCCGGTGCGCACGAAACGTTGCACAGGGTGCAATGAAAACGGCGCACCCTATGCACCTATAAGGTCGAATTGGGTGTGCCCTAAACATCGCACCCATGCGATGTTTAGGGCGCATCCAATGCAACCTTATAGGCGCATAGGGTGCGTCGTTTTCGTCGCACCCGGTGCAACGTTTTGCGCTCACCAGCCTTTGCATGTGCAAAGTTTTGCGCGCGGTACTTTGCGTGCGATCTTATTGGGCTTGGTGTGTGCTAACTACTTAGCACCCTAGTTAGCACGCCCAAAGCCTTTAGGCGTGCTAACTAGGTTAGCACCGAATAGTGAATCAAGCCTTATGCCTATTAACCTCCCTGCTATTCAGTTTCAGCTAGATTTCTGTACAAAATTGATCCAATTAATTTTCATAATTTTCATAACCTTTTTTTCTGTAACTTAAGCTGGCCACTAACGGTCCAATTTCTAGCGAAAAATCGTTCGAGCGATCAGAAATTCTGATCGGATTGGTTGTAAATAATCTCCATTGGTGGACACAATCGATTATGAACGAGTGAAAAAAATGTCGCCCGAATGAATTTTCGTCGAACGAAAATTTGGATTTTCTTGGCGGTCGTGATAGATAGGAAGCAAAGATTGGCTAGTTGATGGTGTAGTGAACGATTTTTCGTCCGATCAGAATTTCTGATCGCTCGAACGATTTTTCGCTAGAAATTGGACAGTTAGTGGCCACCTTTACCAAAACGTGTCAAGCAATTGTCTTCTTCTATCACCAATGTGTCCACTTCTCTTTCCAGTGTGTCTCCATCTTTTCCCGTGTTTCCCCTTCTGTTCCCTGTGTGTCCTTTTCTGTCCCCAGTGTGTCCCCTTCTATCCCCAGTGAAACCCATTCTGACCCCGTTTGTCCTCCTCTGCTCCGTTTATCCTCCTCTCCACCCGCCCTGTTTGTCCTTAAGTGCCCCGTGTACAACTTGAAGAAGCAGTCGCTTGGCTCACCAGATCAACGGCTCCAGCATCATCAGCAGAATCCAGCACTAGAGGCTCAATGAAGGAGAATAGAGGTCTGTAATCACCCCACTGAAGCCATTCATTAGGTGAGCTGTGCTGCCGCTTCTTATAATTATGCATGGGAACTAGAGATGGCCCGAATGGTTTGCACGCGAACTTATTCGTGCAAACTTCGGTGGTTCGCACTCGAGGTGAACCGCGAACTATATGCGAGTTCGACCCCCCCCATACTACATAATTAGGGTCAACTTTGACCCTCTATATCACAGTCAGCAGACACAGGGCAGCCAATCAGGTTACACTCCCTCCTGGAGCCCCCCCCCCCTTATAAAACACAGGCAGCGTCAGCCTTTTCACTCACTCGTGTGGCTGCAGTAATTAGAGAAGGGAGAGAACCTGCTGACATAGGGAAAGCTTAGTTAGGCTCTTGTGTTAGGCTTGTTAGCTTGCTCCTTGCTGATACTTATTGCTAAAAAGCACTCCTCATCGGACCTCAACAGCTCTTTTGAATGCTAATGTTGTTTTTGTAATCTATTTTTTTTGTGTGTCCCACTGACACTTGTGTTGCATATAGTGTTGGGCGAACAGTGTTCGCCACTGTTCGGGTTCTGCAGAACATCACCCTGTTCGGGTGATGTTCGAGTTCGGCCGAACACCTGATGGTGCTCGGCCTTTTAAGTTCGGGTTCGCCCCGAACTACTGAATGGCCGCCGAACAGGGCCCTGTTCGCCCGAACATGCCGCAATACGGCCCCCCTATGGGGTCGCAGGCATAAGGGGGGAGCATGCCCCGATCGCGGGGGGGGGGGGTCGGAAATTCCCCCCACCCCCTGCGCTAGCACTCCCCCCTCTGCCCGCTTCCCCATAAAAAAAGTTTAAGGCAAGTTAAATAGTACTTGGTGGCTGGCCTGGCACTGGCAGTGGAGTGAGGAGGAGGAGGAGTCCGAGTAGCAGAGTGACGCGTTGAGGCCGGGCAGCGGGCGGTTCAGCGGTAGTACCCTTGTGGTACTTCCGCCCTTTCTCTGACCTCACGTCCTCTACGTGATGACGCATACGAGCGTCCTCGTATGCAGAGGACGTGAGATCAGAGAAAGGGCGGAAGTACCACAAGGGTACTACCGCTGAACCGCCCGCTGCCCGGCCTCAACGCGTCACTCTGCTACTCGGACTCCTCCTCCTCACTCCACTGCCAGTGCCAGGCCAGCCACCAAGTACTATTTAACTTGCCTTAAACTTTTTTTATGGGGAAGCGGGCAGAGGGGGGAGCGCTAGCGGAGGGGGTTGGGGAAATTTCCAACCCCCCCCCCGCGATCGGGGCATGCTCCCCCCTTATGCCTGCGACCCCATAGGGCCCCAAAAATGGGCATGTTCGGGGGTCCCATTGACTTCCATTGAGTTAGGCGTTCGGGCCGAACATGCCGAACATCTGGCCCATGTTCGGCCTGTTCGGCCCGAACCCGAACATCCAGGTGTTCGCCCAACACTAGTTGCATATACAGCCCTGTCAGTCGCAGCTGCTGGACCTTGGCCCCTTGGTAATTCCTACTGTGCCACTGCCAGACCCAGCATATTCAGTGACTACCTGTGTGTGTGTGACAGATGCACATTTGTAATACCAATCCCTGCATACCTGTTCAGGGTACCTGTGTGTGTGTGTGAAAGCTGCACATTTGTAATACCAGTCACTGCATACCTGTTCACTGCACCTGTGTGACCGCACGCTGTTTTATATACCAGTCCGTGCATACCTGTTAACTGCACCTGTGTAACTGCACATTGTTGTACCAGCAGTCACTGCAACCTGTTCACTGCACCTGTGTAACCACAAATTGTTGTACCAGCAGTCACTGCAACCTGTTCACTTCACCTGTGTAACCACACATTGGCCTCGATTCACAAAGCGGTGCTAACAGTTAGCACGCTGGTGAAAAGCCCTTTATCACGCCTAAACTCAGTTTAGGCATGATAAGTTTAGGTGTGATAAGTTTAGGTGTGATAAGTTTAGGCATGATAAGTTTAGGTGTGATAAGTTTAGGCATGATAAGTTTAAGCACCAACTGCGTTAGCACCGCAGTGCACAGCTGATCAAAAGTTTTACGCTAGCAAAGACTGGTGCACTTCGTATAAAGTTTAATGGTGCTGCTTTGCGTGCGGGACTTTGCAAGCGATCTAAACTTATCTAAACTTAGCATGCCTAAACTTATCACACCTAAACTTATCACACCTAAACTTATCACGCCTAAACTGGCTTTTCACCAGCACGGTGCAATGGTTATCATGCCTAAAGTCTTTTAGGCATGCTAACTGGGTTAGCACCGCTTTGTGAATCGAGCCCATTGTATTAGTCAAGTCAGTGCATACCTTTGACTTCACCCCCCCCCCCCAATATGGACAAAACAAGAGGCAGAGCCAGAGGCAGGCCACCTGGCAGGTCTGTTCGAGGTCGTGCTGTCGTGATTTCATGCGGCCTTTGACCAAAGTACAGTGTTCAGAAGATGGCATGTGCCATCAACCCCTACTATTGTCATGACCTAGTTGACTATTTAACAAAGAACACCTCATCTTCCTCAGCTTCCGCACGGAAGCGTGACATATCCTCCTCCTCCTACTTTGATTCTGGCGCCCCACTTAAAGGATACCCGAAGTGACATGTGACATGATGAGATAGACATGTGTATGTACAGTGCCTAGCACACAAATAACTATGCTGTGTTCCTTTTTTCCTTTCTCTGCCTGAGAGAGTTAAATATCCGGTATGTAAGTGGCTGACTCAGTCCTGACTCAGAGTGGAAGTGACAACAGTGTGACCCTCACTGATGAAAAATTCCCCTTTTTACCTCTTTCTTGCTCTCAGAAGCCATTTTCTGCTAGGAAAGTGTTTTATAGTTGGAATTTCATATCAGTGAGGGTCACACTGTAGTCACTTCCTGTCTGAGTCAGGACTGAGTCAGCCCCTTACATACCTGATATTTAACTCTTTCAGGCAGAGAAAGAAAAAAAGAAAACCGCATAGTTAATTGTGTGCTTGGCACTGTACATACACGTTTATCTCATCATGTCACATGTCACTTCGGGTATCCTTTAACACTCCGTTGGCAGCCATCACCAAGTACCATCAACACAGGGCTCAGCGGTGTGGACATTATTTTGTGTGTCTGCCTCAGATGAGAGCAATGCCATCTGCACTATCTGCCACTGAAAATTGAGCAGTGGAAAGACCAAGACCCGCGTAGGGACATCTACCGTACGAAGGCACATGATTGCAAAGCGCAAACTGCAATGGGATGACCACCTGAGGAAAAGCAGCACACAAAAGCAAAGCCACACACCGCAGTGGAAGATACCAGGCCACAATTATTTCTCAAAAAAGGTGATACCCAAACTGTACCGTGAAAGGCAAGCGGTGACATCTCTGGCACACAGCGTTTGGTCAAGTGTCCATCTGACCATGGATGCCTGGCCTGCAAAGCATGGTTAGACCTGCCCAAAGACTAAGTCAGTCCCCACACACAGAATCTCTGCCTGCACGCCGTGTGACTGCCTGCCCCAAGACTATGTCGGTCCCCACACAGCATCTCTGCCTGCATGCCGCTTGACTGCCTTCTCTACCACCACCAACAGGGTCCAGGACTCCAGGCGGATTCCTGAATTTTTAAGACCGCTGCTAGCAGCGGCCGCTATAATAATATTTCTTGAGCGTGTACATGCCTGCCTAATTTTTCTGGCTGCACTGCAGCTGCAACAGCAAAACAAAAGGCATGTACATGTGTCAATTCCCCTTTGTGATCGTTACCTTGCCGCGGTGAAGGGGCTTTCGTATCACAATGAAGCAATGACCGGCTAAATGAGTGTGTTGGGGTTGTGGGGCACTCCTGACCCAAGAAGATAGATAATAAGGTTGTTGCTTCATTGTGGACAGACCAAATTCGATCGCCTGGACGGTCACTGTTGTTCTGTCATTGAGCTACCTCAGCTCGGCGACCATATGGGCTTGAAAACCGCTATCGCCTGTACTCTCGCCATGGTGCACACCAGTGCAGCACGGCCGTCACTACACAAACAGATGTTTGCGGTGCGTTACACAGTGAGTTTGGTCTGTCAGTGTGAACCAGTACACTAATTACACTCCCTGATTGATGTACACATGCAAGATGTTTTAAAGCACTTTAGGCCTCCAATTTAGCATGCAATGTGATTTCTGCCCTTAAAAAGCTGCTGTGCATCAAATCCAGATTTTTCCCCGGGACTTTTGGCGTGTATCCCACTCCGCCATACAAAAACTCAGATGTTAGACCCCTTGAAACATCTTTTCCATCACTTTTGTGGCCAGCATAAATGTTTCTAGTTTTCAAAGTTCGCATCCCCATTGAAGTTTATTGTGGTTCTATTGCACGAACCGAACCTTTTGCAGAAGTTCGCATTCGAGGTTCGTGAACCGAAAATCGGAAGTTCGAGCCATCTCTAATTGGAACAGAGGAGGACACACTGGAGAGGGGGAGGGAGCAGAGGACAAATGGGGTTGTGGAGGATAAAGGGGGGGGGGCAGAGGAGGACAAATGGGAGCAGAGGGGGGGACACAGGGGAACGGTGAGGCTCTAGACTGCAGCCCGACACAGCACTGCATACAGGCGTCCAGGAGGTTTAACCCTCAGCAAGCAAAAAAAATACACAGAATAATTATGATAGTACTTTTCAACTACATTTTGGTAATTTTTCAATTGGAAAGTAGGGATGCTCTTTCGGATTCAGCGGAAATGCAATTTCCGATTGGAAATTGTATTTTTGCATCGGAATTTGGAAATCGGTGATACAAGTGCGGTAGGGGGGGGGGGGGGGGGGGTTTAGCGGAAATTATGGAAATTCTTGCTGTAATTTCCGCCGACTTTTTTTCCGCTGACACCTATGAGAACTTTGCTATTAACCTCTAAAGTCGGCGGCATACAACATACAGTATTTGGTAATGCAGATTTTCTGCATTTACATTAGTCAATTGCCTGCTGACTTTAAAGGTTAACACCAAATTTTCAGGCTATGTTAAGCTAAAGAGTGGGAACAAGAGGAAAAAAAAAATCAAATATACCTTGTGGTATTTTGAGAAAATCGATGTTAAAGTCGGAAGAAATTACTGTGAAAATCCACATCGGAATGCAGAAATCGGTAGCGGAAGGCAGAATCAGTAGCGGTAATCGGCAATGGCAGAATGCGGATTTTCCGTGGAAGCAGAAATGAGCAATTCCGACCATCCCTAATGGAAAGTGCTGAAAACTCTGGGAAAAAGAGAATCCTGTTGGCGGGAGCACACAGAGAATTATGTGTAATTATATGATGACTATGTTGTTCAATCTTTGAGACAAATTACGCAGCTTAGTTGCATTCACCTTATTTTTATAGGAATAAAAGTATATTGTACATTACTTCCTCGCTATTCTACTTGACTAATTAACTTAAGTGGTGGTACCCAGTCTAGAGTGGGAGGTTCTCATCATTAAAGTGATCATAGGTCATATGGACCAGTCAGTTCAGACGGTTGGGGCAGAGTTAGGATATTGGATATTACCACAACAACCTGATCACAAAGGGCTTGATTCACTAACCAGTGCTAACTCAGTTAGCACATGTCATGTTAAGGCTTTGCACGTGCAAACTAAAGTGCTAAGTAGTTTGCACGGGCAAAGCTGTTGCTGTTCACGTGCTATTTTAGCGCACATACGGCATTACGCATTCGCGTGATAAGCCGTGACTTTGCGTGCTATCACGCTACTTAGCATGTGAAGCAGCTGATTTTGCACACGAATCGATGCGCGCAAAACTTTATGCGCAAAGCGCCAAACCTTCACACATGTAAACTCTTACGCACATATTAGTGCGTGCAGAGCCAGTTTGCATGTGGCGTGCTAACACTTAGCAAGCTTTTGTGAATCAAGCCCAATGAGTCCAAACACAATGCGAGTGGCATAGGCAGCGTCCATATATATAAGTCAAACCCTAAGTTGCTCTATTTGTATCTGCATGCAACAAACATTGCATTGGATTCCAATCAAACTCGGAAAACGGAACTCAGAAATACCGCATTACCACAACTCTGTAATTTCAGATCAATGACAGAATTCGGAAGCATTGGACCAATCAGAGAATAAAGAAACAGAACGGAAGTGTTTGGCAAATCAGAGAATGGCTACTCGGAAATTGGAACTCGGAAATCAAACAGAAATCCGCAGAATCGGTAATTGCATTGGCAGAAATCGTATTTTCTGCGGAATCGGAAATCGGCAATTCCGACCATCCCTACAATACACATGAACACTGTACAATAATTATTCATATCCATTGGCAGGAGATATTGCAGATGTCAGCTGCAGTAACTCATCTGCTCGCCCACCAACCGTAAATCAAGGACTGAAACTCCGCCCCTTTGGCAAAACCATTGTGGTGGTTTTTTTTCTAAATCATTCCTAAGCTCTGTGGCTTTGGAACACTTGATCATGACTATCTTGTCGATGGAGGGGGCGGAGTTTCAGACCTCTACAGATTCATGGGCTTCGGGTGAGTTTCTGCCCCTGACAACCACCAATCCTTTCCAGCTCTTAAATAGAGCTTTACATTAAACATTTTGCATGGCATGTGTGCAGTAGCGAGTGTGGTAAAGGAGAGGAGAGGGGGTGCACATGTGGCAGCTACTATGCACGCGGCAGGGGTGGATTTTTCAAAAGAAAAATCAAAGTATTACTGGTAAGTTGTAAAATAGGTACTCTTGGAACTCTTTTTTGGGACTGTTCCAGCTGCAACACTGTAAGTTAACAATCCCATTAAATGTAGCTGCTTCAAGTACCAGTTCTTACCTGGGGACTGCGGGCTGGGGGGAATTGTGATTTTTACACAGATGACATTACTTGGGAGCAAAGGAAGGTATGATATCTATAAGGTGTAATATAGAGATGCAGGATAGGCATACTGTATGCTATATCTGACTAATTCTGCATGGAAGTGGCTTTCCTTATCACAAGCTAAGGTGTTTCTGTAAAGAATGAGAGTGCGCATACACCCAGCACATCCAATATGACCGATTCCCCTTTATTTCATGGTAAACAGAAACCCAGCAAATGTGTAATAAACATTACTAGAATATAGAGGATGGATGGGTTTGATTTAAGGCGCGCTGGAAGTCCTTACATCTCTAGATTTTATTTTTAGTGATTCATTGTCCGGTGATAATGATTGCTTTAGCATCATCTTGTTTTCCTGGGGAATAATAATATTTCCCGGCAGATGAAAGCAGCAGTCTCCACATACTGTGATCCCTATTTGTCCTCTTTACATTAATGCTCTATTACTTTATCTTACCAGCGTGATATCTTTTCACCTTTCCTTTCCTCTCAAAATGTCCTTTCTCTGCACTCCTACCTATTTATTTGCTTTGTGCTGGTAGCGTGATTTGCATCCTTCTTACACAGCCCTGTTTCAATTCCACTTACCGGCACTTCAGCTGCAGTTTACTCTAGATATGTATTTATTAACTGGACGTCCAGCACTTTACACAATATTGTCTGTGTAAATATGTCTAAGGAGATTTTACTGTAGCTTTTCATACAGTTATCAAGGGGCATTCATATTCTATAAGCTTTCCTTTTTTTTATCATTATTAAACAGGCCTCGTTGTTACATGTTTGGAATGCCACAGAGAACTGAAATGTTTGGTTTTCTCTCCACTTGTACTACAGAGGAAAGCAAAAGTACACAGGCAAAATCGAATTTGAATTGAAACTTGCAATGCAGAGAAGAAAAAAAATCATTGTTGCGTACCTGAACCAAAAAAATGAGATACTTACCTCAGTGGAACAAATCCTCTGGATAGTAAAGAGGTTTCCCCAATCTTCTTATATCCCTCAGTTTCTGTGCTGTTAGCCTCCGAAGATATTCAACAATATGTGTAATATGGGGCACATGCCCCCCCAAGTGTACACAGGCTTCCCAAGACTGAAATTAGCATCTAATTTTTTTAACACTTCAGGATTGCTTCAAAGTGGACCTGAACTCTTGCACAGGAAAGAAGGAAAACAGAATGATGCACCCTGTATGTATTTAGAGAACTTATTATGTTTATTTCCCCCTCAGTGACTAATCACAAGTTGTAAATTGATCATTCAGCTCTGTCAGCTGGCTGCTACTGCAGAGAGCTAATTAGTAAACACAAGATGTTAATCCTATGACTGCTTCCATGAAAGCAGGAAGTAGACTCACTGCAGATTTATTGCAGAATTTGATTTGTATCAGCTATAACAGAGAAATCATTTTTGTTTAAAGGTTATTATGCTGTTGCTTATCTTTGAGATCAGAGAGGAAGTTCTGAGTTCAGGTCCACTTTAACTGGTGCTCATTTCAGTCAATGCCACCCATAGTTTGCTTAGTAAAACCTGAATCAGCAAAGAGTAAAAAGAGTAAATCATGTCCAACGTACTGTCAAAACAGTCCAATTCCAGTCACACTATTACAGTCATTTCCCTTATAATAACTAATTATTCTGATGGGTCGGGGAAGTGGGTACAATTAGGATTGCCATAGGGGATTTGTGTACTAAATATTACTGCTTCTTCATGGCCATGGTCCACGCCAGATAATAAAGAGAGGGCCATAGTTGTAATGTAGGGCATCTCTCTTGGCTCTCCATTACTATCACTGTCTTCCCTGTTGAAGCCTAACATCTAGCAATAACCTCCCCTTTCCACACCTAGCACTAACCTCTAACATCGCCATTCCTAACTCTAACCTTCCCCCTCTCCACTTGTAACACTAACCTTCACCCTCTCCTTTCCTAACACTAATCACCACCCTCTCCATTCCTAACACTAACCTCCACCCTCTCCATTCCTAACACTAACCTCCACCCTCTCCATTCCTAACACTAACCTCCACCCTCTCCATTCCTAACACTAGCCTCCACCCTCTTCATTCCTAACACTAACCTCCACTTTCTCTATTTCTAACATTAACCTCTTCCCTCTCCACTCCTAACACTAACCTCCCCTTATCCACAACTAGCACTACCCTCCACCTTCTCTACTCCTAACACTAACCTCTACCTTTCTCCATTTCTAACACTAACCTTCCCCCTCTCCACTCATAACACTAACTTCCACCCTCTCCATTCCTTGCCCTAACCTCTCCCCTCTCCATTTGTAACACTAACTTCCCCATCTCCACTCCTAACATTAACCTCCCTCCTATCCGCATCTAACACTAACCTCCCTCCTCTCTACACATGACACTTACAGCCCCTCTTTACACTTAACACTAAACCTCCCCCCTCCATTCCTAACACTAACAGACCCCCTCTGCACACCTAACACTAACCTCCCTCCTATCCACACTCAACACTAAACTCCCCCTCTGCACACCTAACACTAAGCTCCCACCTCTCCTTTCCTAACAACACTAGTAACCTGTCTCTCCACTACTTTATTGCCTAACAGTAACCCTTGGGTTTGGCTATGTTATAGCAGAACCCTGTTCTTATCTCCACACATTAACCTACCCGCCCCACTGCTATAGTGTAACTAGTGTGCAGTTAGAGACCTTGTGGTAGATATGAAGTAACTTGAGGGAGGATGCAGAGGAGACTCCATGAGGTGAGAGAAGAAGGAATTGTGTCGTTAGAGACTGTGTGGTAGATGTGAAGGAACTTGAGAGTAGATGCAGAGGAAACTCTGTGTGGTAAGAAAAGGAGGAAGTGTGTAGTTAGAGGCTGTGTGGTGGATGCGAGGGAACTTGAGGGAAGATGCAAAGGAAACTCCATGTGGGGAGTAGGGGTGGCGTAGTGGTTAGCTCTCTCGCCTTGCAGCGCTGGGTCCCTGGTTCGAATCCCAGCCAGGGCACTATCTGCAAAGAGTTTGTATGTTCTCTTCCCGTGTCTGTGTGGGTTTCCTCCAGACACTCCGGTTTCCTCCCACATTCCAAAAACATACGGATACGTTAATTGGCTCCCCCTAAAAAAAAAATTGGCCCTAGACTACAGTACTTACACTACATAATATAGACATATGGCAATGGTAGGGATTAGATTGTGAGCTCCTTTGAGGGATAGTTAGTGACAATATATATATACACTGTACAGCGCTGCGTAATATGTTGGCGCTATATAAATACTAAATAATAATAATAATAGGGGTGGAATAATGGACCCTGCAAGGAATGCCTCTGCAGGGGGGCCCGGAAGCCACAGGGGGCCCCATGGGGGAAAAGTTTGAGAGACTGACAACTAAGGACATGGAGAGAAAACATATTCTGCTCGTATACCATTGTTATATTGACTGCATGTCCACCACAAAGATAAGGAATCATACACACTTTGGAATTTGTGCACTGTTCCTGCTCCCTAGGGTTTGTGAAAAACTTCTGTCTCTCACTGCTGCAAAGTTCTGATGACTTCATGTACAATGTTACAAACAAAGGAGTTATAGGTTGAAAAAAAGTTGTAGACCTTCCCTCAGGAGGGATTCCTAGATTCTAATCACACATAGGCTAGTGACCTTATGGTGTCTGATCACAGATACAGTGGAGTGGGTAAGATTGATGTCTGACTGTCACTGCCTCATTGAGAGCTTGTTGTCTCATACTGAGTCCAACATCCTATAATAACAGTATCAATCAGTGACATTCTGAATGTTTTGCCAAAGTTACAGTGAATACTATGGGCTTGATTCACAAAGCTGTGATAACTCTTATCACGGTCGCGCTAGCGTTATAGCATGTGTAACTTTTTGGCGCCAAATCGCGGCCATATGCGTGTTATAGAGTGCGCAAAACGCTAGCGCGACCGTGATAAGAGTTATCGCAGCTTTGTGAATCAAGCCCTATATCTTATGTTCAGCGTGACATTATTGTTCCTCTATATAGCATGTGCTCTCATGTAGTAAAATAAGACGGCTGTGTGTGTACGTATCTACTGGGAGCAGAGCTGCAACATGGGACTTGTCGGCTGCAAGGGGCTGGAGGAAGCTCCGGGTAAGTAGATCTGGGGGTAGCATAGATTGCCTGACATTTCCTTTAAGGCTAAGTGTTTTTATCTGCATGGGGAAAACACCATGGTCCTTAGTTTTCCTGTGCAGGAAGTGAGGGGGGTGGGGGGGCCCCATCCAAAGTTTCACAGGGGGCCCAGTGATGTCTAGTTACGCCCCTGCGGGAGTGAAGGAAATAAATGTATACAATTAATATTGCTGTAGAGAATTTTGTTTTAAGGATATATAATCCCAAAGTCAGCAGCTAATTAAAAAAAGTCCTATTCCAATTTCAAGGAGAGAATAGCAGTCGGCTGTTAGTCTTTGATACATACCTTACCTGTGAAAAAATCTTTGGAAATAAAGTATTAACAAGAAAGTTCACCCAGCTTCTCATAGCAGAATGGTTGGCTTCGCTGTAACTTAAATCATCAGCTTTGTGGTTCAATTCATCTCAAAATACCTCTTCCTCCTCAGTTTTGCTTTTACAACTAACTGAGAAAGGAGTCAGATGTTTAATGGTTCTTTGAAGACTGGTACAAGGAACATGTTCTCTTTATTGAAATAAAAAAAGCTCCTATACAGCGATAGCGTGAAACAGAGTTAGAGACAGAATTATAAAGAAAATAAAAGTGATTGTTGTCATTTAAGAAGGAAAGAGAATAATATGCACAGAGTTATGTATAGTTACCGCTTTGAATCCATTTATCTTTTGAGGTTACATGAAACTGGAGAAAGTAAATTCATAACTCAACTCTTCAACTTAAACACGGTTCTTTAGTCATCCTTTCGAGGGTAGTTTCTGCTATTCATACTGTTACTCTTCAATTGCATTATTTATCAGCTGCTTTTTAAAATGACTGGAGCTGTTATTCATAATTATTCAAAGTCTGGTGTTAATACAGAATTTATGTGTTCTTTATTATCACATAAAATAGGAAGAAGAATAGATTCCAGTGTTTGGCTTTCTTTAAATTTAATAGAAAATTAATTGAAAAAGGTCTAAAAAAAACTCATTGGAAAATTGAAAAATATAGGCCTTAAATTAATTTAAAGGAAACCTGAACTACTTGGAGTGGTTAAAGCAGACCTGAAGTATCAAAAATAAAAAAGAGGGTGTTTCACTTACCTGGGGCTTCTGCCTGCCCCCTGTGCTTGCGTCATTAACAAATGATCCTCCGCTTCACTGTTTTCCATTTCTCTGTTTAGTTTTTGCTGACTTAGAAGTTGTCATCCACTGCGCCTTGGTTGGATGCTCAGCCTGTTTGTTATCAGCCCTGATAAAATCCCCGACTAAGCATTCAGCCTGGCTTTGCTCAAGAATCATTATAGCTGAGTCTGTCTTCTCTGATGTCTTTTCAAGCCCAGGCCTGCCCCATTCTGGCTCTACTTTCCTGTTCTGTATATTCAAAGCATCACAGAGGGCAGTGATGAGATGGGAGGAGCTGCTAAGGTAAGGGTACAGTCTATTGAAAAACGTTTTTTTTTTTCATCTATATTTGTTAGTCATAAGAGGTTTTTAGAAATGGTGATTTCATTTTGCACGAAGCCCACTAAATAATATGCTTTTCTGATTAACTGTGTTTTGTGTGGAGTTATAGTAAAAAAAAAAAAAACAAAAAAAAAAACAGGTATAATATTTATTTTGTAAAATCTATTGGGGATATGTTTATTTTGTGCCAAAGCATTCATCTCTGGTTTCCTGTATAGTTAGCTTTTTTAAAATTGCTCACAACTTTAACTCTCAGGTCAAACATTGCCATATTATTATAATTGTTTCCCAAGTGTTTATGAACTTACGCATTAGATATAAGATCTGGTCTATCTCAAATGACCACATCAAGCAGAACATCTCCCCTTGTTGGTTCGGTGACCATCTGCATCAAGTAATGGTCTTGCAATGTGGATAAAAATCTGCTACTTTTACTAGTTGCTTTAATATTGTATTAATATTGTATTAAAGCAAAGGTGTATGCTGTAAACCTCCACACATGGCTGGGAGGGTGAAAATCCAGCCTACTTAGAAATTTCTCAAATGAAGAAGAAGCTTATTAAATTCTGACAACTTACCATGACTAGGGAATAGTATAAGAGAAAGGGGCTTGTACGCTTTGCCAAGTGATGCTGATTCTCACCCAGCAAGGGACTAGAACCTCATCATGTGGGGAGAACATATACAGGAGATCTGGTGGAACCACATTTTTAAAATCAAACTACATACATATGATTGGAGTGGTCAATAAAGCTACACAAATGCAGCTTTGTTGCTTTTTTGTTTCTGTTTGCACCTGAGTTCACGTACATTTAAGTGGTTCTCCAGTCATTTACAGTAATGAATATCATTATTTATTCAATAATTTTCATCAATCTCATCAATAATAGGAGTTGTCAATGAGACTCAAATAACTCTGAGTCAATGCAAGAGTATGCAAGTTGTGTTGTTGTTTAATGGTTCTTTGAAAACTGGTACAAGCAACTTGTTCTCTTTATGGAAATCAAAAGAGCTCCTATCCAGTGAAAGCGAGAAATGTAGTTAGAGACAGAATTATAAAGAAAAGAAACATGATTGTTGTCAATTATGAAGAAAAGGGAAGAAAAGAGAAGAATATGCACAGAGTTGTGTATAGTTACCGCTTTGAATCCATTTATCTTTTGTAGTTACATGAAACTGGAGAAAGTACATTCATAACTCAACTCTTCAGCTTTAACCTGTTCCTTAGTTGTCCTTTCGAGTCAGTGTAGTTTCTGCTATTCAAACTGTTACTCTTCAATTGTATTATTTATCAGCTGCTTTTCCAAATGACTGGAGCTGTTGCTCATAATTATTCGAAGTCTGGTGTTAATACAGAATTTCTGTGTTCTTTAATATCTCATAAAAAAGGAAAGGAGAATAGATTTCAGTGTATGACGTTCTTTAAATTTAATAGAAAAGATATTAAAACAGGTCTGAAAAAAAAACTATTTTTAACTGCATTTTTAAATCAAACTACATAGATATGATTAGAGTGTACAATAAATCTACACAAATGCAGCCTTGTTGTTTTGTGCTTCTTTTTGCAGCTGTGTTTAGGTACACTTTAACCACTTTACCCCCGCCCGTACGGATTTCTCCGTCCCTTTTTCCATCCTTTAACCCCCAGGGACGGAGAAATCCGTACTTTGCGCACTCCCGCCGCTGCCCGCGCTCCCGCTCGTAAACACGCCGCCCGCCGCTAGTAAACACGCCGCCGCCCGCTCGCCCGGAGATCAATGAATGGGAAAATCCATTCCCGTTCGTTGATCTTAGCCCCGCAATGATCCGCTGCTCTCCGATGGGCAGCGCGATCATTGTGATCTTACCCAGCCTCCAAGTACTTCCTCCAAGCTTCCGGAAGGACGCTTGGAGGTCGCATTAAAGCAAAAAGTTACTGTGGCCATCTTGTGGCCAAATAGTAAAACTACACCCTACACATTTTTCACATACAAATAAATTACTTTTACACAAAAAATTAACTCATTACCTCCCACACTCCCCATTTTTTTTTTTTGTAATAAAAAAAAAATTAAAAAAATGTACAATAAAAAAAATACATAAATAGTTACCTTAGGGACTGAACTTTTTAAATATTTATGTCAGGAGGGTACAACACTGTTACTTTATAAACTATGGGCTTGTAATTAGGGATGGATGCAAAACCGAAAAAAATGCACCTTTATTTCCGAATAAAATATTGGCGCCAAACATTGTGATAGGGACATAATTTAAATGGTTTTATAACCGGGACAAAAGGGCAAATACATTTCATGGGTTTTAATTACAGTAGCATGCATTATTTAAAAACTATAATGGCCGAAAACTTAAAAAATAATTAATTTTTTTCCCACATTTTTCCTATTTTCCCATTAAAACACATTTAGAATAAAATAATTCTTGGCATAATGTCCCACCTAAAGAAAGCCTAATTGGTGGTGGAAAAAACAAGATATAGATCGTTTAATTGTGATAAGTAATGATAAAGTTATAGACGAATGAATGGAAGGAGCGCTGAAAGGTGAAAATTGCTCTGGTGGTCAGGGGGTAAACCCCCTCAGTGGTGAAGTGGTTAAGCGGTTCTCCAATCATTTATAATAATGAATATCATTATTCATTCAATATTGTTCATCAATGTTGTCAATAATAAGGATGGTCAATGAGATACAAATAACTCCGAGTCGATGCAAGATTATGCAAGTTTTGTATGCAAATGTAGAAACTTTAAATTAAACCAATCGAATCCCGCTGAGATCGGATTTGATAAGTCCATTTTAAAGCTGCGTAAATTTGTATACCAAACTTGCATCAGCTTGGAATGATTTCCACCTCATTTATCATCTCAAGTCAATAAGTATCAACAATCAATGTCATTGACCAATGAACAATATCAGTAATGTAAAATAAATGACACTTATGAAATGGTCCACATGGGGGGGTAGTGGTTAGCACTCTTGCCTTGCAGTGTTGGGACCCCAGTTCGAATCCCAGCCAGGGAAACTACTGCAAGGAAAAACGAATGGACCACACATACAGTAAATCATGGACCCATCGGCAGGAACAATCACTGGTCAAATAAACTATCAAACAAACAACACATACTCCAGGCACTCCAGTTTACTCCACCCCCACAAAAAAAATACAGATAAATAAATTGGCTTCCCCCTAAACTGGCAGTAGACTAGAGTGGAGATAAGACTAAGGCAGGGATTAAACTGTGAGGGACAGTTAGTGACATGACTAATAGCACTGTGGAAGATGTTGGAGCTATATAAATACATAATTATAATAATCATAATAATCATCATAATAAAATGGTACCTATAAAGAAAAAATTCCCCACTATTACTAATACAATCTATTCTATTGCTGTGGTGGCAACAACGGACTTTGTCTTGCAGTAATGCAGCAAACGCCGCCGTGCCTAACAATTTTCTTTTGCTGCCTTATGTTTACAACGCAACGACCCCTTTTCATTCCTTTTCATTTCAGCCAGTTAAATTCATTGCTCCGGGGTCAAAAGTTCCCATCTATTAACTATAATAATGTTTGCAGCACTTTGTCTGTAAAAACGTGGCAGGTGCTGAAGTCAGCCAGCATGTCAGGAAAGAAGCCAAAGCTCTCACATGTTCCTGCTAGCCAGGCCTCGCCATGAGCGGAGAGGGCATCCCGCCTTTGTTCCACCGATTCTCTTCATGTGCAGCCCTCACATGCAGGGGGAAAATACAGGCCAATTAAACATATCATGCTCATTAGCTGTCTCCAGTCCTAAGTGGCAGCGCACCTTTGTAATGCAAACAGCAGACGTTGTAAAGCAAAACAAGTCAGAGAGAAACAATCAGAGAGAGATTTTTAACACGCGGGAACAGATGGAAACAGATAATACAAATGGAAAGTGTACACACAAAGATTAGAGCCTGAGCAGAACACAGAAAGGTCAGCCCCAATCTGTGGGAACCGGATCAAAATGTAAACATGCAAATAATATGCAAACAAAGCTCGCTATCTGCCATTATGCCGTAATTATCTTTGTCTCGCTCACAACGAATTGCATCTTGTTAGAATAATCTTTGCTAATGTGAGGCCCATATTTTGTGCTGCAGACTCGTAAGATTAATCAGCGGGAGCGCTCGTAAAACGGCAACATGGAGGCGGATATTAACCCCTTCCCTCCTGGGACATGTGGTGATAAATTTCGTATTCATGGGATTTTCAAGTGGGTTGTTTTACAAAATACTAAAGACGCTAAATGATCTATTGTATCTATGCAAGAATTTCCCTTCACAAGGTGGAATAGCATGATTTACGGTTGGTGGGGCACTATTAGCATGTACAATTTTATTTGGGTTTTGGACACTCCGTTTGGATATTTGTAGCTGTGTGCATCCATTCATAAAATAAAATAATCAGTTCCTGTATATGGAAAGATGCGGGGTAAATATCTTTATCTGTTTTAGGATTAAATCACTGCACATAACAAAATGGGAAAATAAATTAATGATTACACTAGCTGGAGGCACCCCAAAACTAGAAAAGGATTTAAAACTGTTTATAAAATAATGCAGGTATAGCCATGCCTTCTAGAAATGACAACTGTTTAATAAAATGTTCACAGTTTTCTGTAACAAGGAAGGACAATGCGTTTTGCGGCATGGAACCACTTCTATTGGTCAATAAAATAGGCTGTTTGCTCAAAGTGTTTTTTCGTCCTTCCTTGTTATAATAAACTGTGAAAGTGTTACTGAACAGTTCTTGTTTCTAGAAGGTAAGTCAATTCTTCTTTTTTTTAAAAAGTTTGTAATTGTTGTATAGTTTTGTGGCACCTCCAGCTAGTCTAATTCTTTTGTTTTCACCCTGGTTGGGGGAGGGGGGCAAGGCCGGTTCTATCTACAATGAGGCACTGGGGCAAAAGTATTTTGGAGGCTCTCCTTGAAGTCCCCCGCGCTCGGGCTAGCCGCCGCAGTGGATCACATGGCGCCAGGAGGTTTGTGTTAATAAAAATGGTTGTATTTTGTTAAGCTAGCACTTCGCTAGCTAACCATGTGGCCCAAGTCCCTCCGGTCCCCACCAATCGCCCCCTATCGCCACCGTTATTTGTACCCCCAGGGATCCCGCGATGGCGCAGCCTCCCAATCAGTTCAATGCTTCGCTATGGGGAGGATCAGGCCTGCGCATGACGTCGATGACGTAATGTCTGATTGTCGCCATAGCGACGAGTGGAGCTCATTGGTGAAGCTGCGGCTCTCTCGGGATCGTGGATAGGTAAATATTGCAGGCGGCTATCGAGGGGGTCAGAGAGGTGCCGGGGCACTTGGGGCACATAGTTAGCTAGTGAAGTGCTAGCTAACAAATAAAAAAAACACATTTTATTTTAAAGAAATCCCTCCTGCGGACGCAGCCACTGAAACTGCGTACCGCCAGGAGGGTTAAAGAATTAAAATACATCCGTTGGCAATATAAAGCCATATAAAATCGTTTTTTTTTATCCTTAGTACTGTTCAAAGAGCAGAAGAATAAACTCTGTATGGAGATTTTACTACCCAAAAGGGGTTCTTAACAGTAATTGAGTTTAAATGAGGAATATTTTACCACAAAAAGTAGTTATGGTAAATTCTGTACTTGCAAGAGGCTTGGATGCTTTATATTCTTGGAAGGCCACCCAGAGCCATACTAAGTACATATGGGAAGGGGGTACCTTAATCAACAACTATAGCGAAAATTGTAAAATATTAACTACATACATATACAATGTGCTGTATTTTTGGACTATACGATTCCCTTTTTTCCCCCAAAAGTGGGGAAAAAAAGTCACTGCGACTTATAGTCCAAAAGCAGGGAGTTCCTAACTTGTGAACGCCTGCCAATACAAACCTCCAACCCGCCGCAATGCACTCCCTGTACTGTGTTCTAATGCAGAGGAGGACACAGGGGGACAAACGGAGGCCACAGGGGTGCACAAAGGGACATAGAAGAGGACACAAGGAGGATAGAGGCAAATACATGGGAGACACATGGGGGACAGAGGAGGACACAGGGAGACAAAAGAGGTACAAGGAGGCAAGAGGTAAAAAGGGGCATAATCCACAAGATGCCCCTTTACCATGGATGCACCAGGTTTAGTATATATTTTTTCCCCTGGTTTTTGCCCTCTAAACCTAGGTGCGTCTTATGATTAGGAGCATCTTATAGTCCGAAAAATATGGTAGGTTTCTTCCACAGAAATATGCACTATACATTACTTTTTTCTATGTTGCTGTCACTTACAGTAGCTAGTGAAAATCCAACAGATCTGACATGTTTTTAGATTAGTCCATCTCTACATGGGGAATTCTATGTTTTTGGGTTTTTTTATTTACAAAAGCACACATCTCTCAGTCCAACTTCCAAAATAGAGACGCTGGCCAGCATCTTTGCCTAGATTTCTAGAGAGAAAAGACAGTAATACTGAGAATCTCCCAGGAGGAGATAGACTAGTCCAAAATATGTCAGAGCTGTCAGCTTCTGTTTACCTCCTGTAAGTGTCAGCATAAAAAAAAGTAATTTATAATGCATTTTACTCTAGGAGAAATTTATATTTTATATATTTTAAAATGTACCATTTTTTTTTTTTTTTGCGATAATGGTTCTTTATTACAGCCAGGTCTATTTTTCAACTCCAGATTTCTCTGCCTTTCTATTGTGCATCTCTGTTTCTTTGTCTGCAACCTTTTTCATTTATATCTTCTCAATCCCCAGAATACTAGTAAAATAAAATTGTTACATCTTCCCTAAATCTGTTTCTTCTCTCCTGTCTGTAATTTATATAAATGTAGATAAAACACCAAAAACCTCAATCCACCAAGGTAACTGCCAAGTTCACTGGGTAATATTTGATATTAGGCTTCCATTCAAGCTTTACATTAACTCTTTAATGTCCATCTTAATATTATGAATCCATCCCTTATTATGCACTATGCCATTGTAATGCTTCTGCATGCCCTCAACCTCCCATCTTGATTACTGCAACCTTTTCCTCTGTGGTCTGCTAACATATGGACTAGCAATTCTCCAGTCTCTACTGTATGGACCTCACCCAACCCACCATCTCCTCACTCTTCTCTGATGATGACCCTCTGTTTTTTCCCTTAACTCTTTGGAAATTAAGCAAAAAATGAAGTAAAAATGACCAGCTCTCATTTATAAAACGCTTAGTACCATAAATTGTCTCCCCATATATTTCCAACCCTAATTTCCAGATATCTTCCCAATCACAATCTTTGATTTGTATGTGAAACATTTCTATCGTCTGCTTTGGTTACAGACCCAAACTCTTGCAACCATGTTGTACTTCTTTGCCACACCATATTTGTTGTGATCCAATTCCAATTCTTGAGACCTTCTCATGTATTCTTAAAGTTGACCTCTTCTAACAAGCATAAAACTCATTCATCTCCTTCTGCACCACGTGTTCTTTAACCTCCTTAGAGTGCAGCTCGTCCAGTAATGCCGGAGGGCACCGCTCAGGCCCTGGTGGGCCGATTTGAATAATTTTTCTTTTGAAACACGCAGCTAGCACTTTGCTAGCTGCGTGTTTCTCCGATCGCTGCCGCTCGCCACCAATCCGCCGCTACCCAACGCAAAAGAGGGCCTCCCCCCGCAGACCCCATGCGCAGCCTGGCCAATCGCTGCCAGGCAGCGCTATGGAGTGGATCGGGACTCCCTGTGATGTCACTCTGTTCATCGCCATGGCGACGGGGGAAGCCCTGCAGGAAATATCGTTCTGAACGGGATTTCCTGATGAGCGTGATCGCCGGCGGCGATCGGAGGGGAAGGGCGGACGCCGCAGGGAGGGAGGAATCATGTAGCTAGCGCTAGGCTAGCTGCATAATAAAAAAAAATAGGTTAAAAAAAACCCTCGTGCCGTGCGGCCGCGGGATTCAAAACGCCAGGGAGGTTAAATGTTGGATGTTCTATCTATACTCTGTTGCCTGTTTTGTATGTTGTAAATAATAATGATAGTCATGGAGACAGCAAATCAATAAAAACATAGCGGAGAGTAGTTCAAATCAAGCTTTTACGGTTGGACTTTTCATACCTTGGCTCACATGCAATTATTTATGCAAGTTTTCTCTTAGGAGATAATCTTTCAACTTATTTTTCAAATAACTTTCCAGCACTGTGCAATTCAAAATTGTAGATGAAAAGTATTGTCCTGCTTCCTGGTGATTTAAAAAGCATCATATTAACAAGATAGCCTAGGAGAAAACTCAGGAGAAAAATGTTTATTGCATATGGGCCATGGTGACACTATGAACTCAAATTAGAGCTCTTCTATCCATATTTAATTCACCTTTTCTGCTATGTTTTCCCCTATTTTCACAACTTATCAATGAAATGCCTTTACGAAAACCCGAGGTGAGAGTGATATGGAAGCTGCCATATTACACGACCTTCACGTGGTAACCCCCCCTCTAGCTTCCTACAGCATTGAATAAGCAGTGCGGTGTGTAATTACTCACCGATCACTCGCTCCATGCTGTGACCCACACAGGAAGCCTCTCCTTTCTCTCTCCCCTCTATTTCCTGTATGAATCATAGTAACTACACGTCATACGGAGATCGGGAGAGCAGAGAGGAGCCTGAAACCAAAGGGGACACTGCCTGAAGTGGGGTGAGGTATTTACACACTGACTGCTGCCTTCTAGCCATACAGGGGGGCCACAGGAAGGGTGCCTTGTGGAGGGAAGGAGGAATGATGGCCCCCCTTCCTGTAGTGGCCCCTATAACTGCTACCTATACTGCGGGCTCCTATACCTACTACCTTTGCTGGGAGAACTATACCTGATACCTATACCTGCTACATATACTGGCGCACCTATTCCAGGACAGGAAAAGAGGGAAACCAATACATACTATACATACAAAACGATCCACTGCGCGCTTATACCTAAAACGAAATCCTAAAATAGTGTAATACTGTTTCAAGCATACATTCAATGCTACTCTTTAATCGTGCTCGTGCCAAACAGTGTGTCCAATCGTGACCCCACCACCTCTAATATCAGAGCGGCTCACCAGATTGAAGCCACCTATGCACAGGTGGAAGCCTCGCTTAATATGTGGTGCACTAGGAACATCAGCCTGCCACATCCAATGATCAAGTAAAAAGGCCTTCTTTTATTCTTAGATAAAACATAAAATAAAACTCATTGCGCAGTATTCAAATACTAATTAAAACAATCCTGCGCCTCTCGCGCCTGTATCACACTCACAAGATCCACATGAAGAGATCAGCTTATCACAGCGGCTGGGCTTAGGGCTCCGTGCGTCTCCTTCCACTGGACCGTTCGCGGCGTCCCGCTATGTCCCGCTCCACGCACTCCCACAGCACTTCCGCGTTGTGCGTCAGGCGTACTGGCTCCGTACGCCTGACGCACAATGCGGAAGTGCTGTGGGAGTGCGTGGAGCGGGACATAGCGGGACGCCGCGAACGGTCCAGTGGAAGGAGACGCACGGAGCCCTAAGCCCAGCCGCTGTGATAAGCTGATCTCTTCATGTGGATCTTGTGAGTGTGATACAGGCGCGAGAGGCGCAGGATTGTTTTAATTAGTATTTGAATACTGCGCAATGAGTTTTATTTTATGTTTTATCTAAGAATAAAAGAAGGCCTTTTTACTTGATCATTGGATGTGGCAGGCTGATGTTCCTAGTGCACCACATATTAAGCGAGGCTTCCACCTGTGCATAGGTGGCTTCAATCTGGTGAGCCGCTCTGATATTAGAGGTGGTGGGGTCACGATTGGACACACTGTTTGGCACGAGCACGATTAAAGAGTAGCATTGAATGTATGCTTGAAACAGTATTACACTATTTTAGGATTTCGTTTTAGGTATAAGCGCGCAGTGGATCGTTTTGTATGCAGAGTATTTCAAGAGGACTGGACACAGCGCACTTTAGTATAATAGAGACTTGTGGACTAAAAGTGGGGTGGCGCAGCATTGTTGTATGTTATCAATACATACTATATCTGGTATTGTTGGATTCAGCAGAATTAGGGCTTTTACAAACAGTAACATTTTGTCAGTAAATGTAATTCTTCTTTGAAAAAAAAATATATATAAAAAAATATATTTTATTTTTAAATGTTGCTATATCTCCAGAAAAAAAGTAAAGTAAAAAAAAATGTGTTTCAGTGTTCAGGCTCAATTCTTTTGCAGAAAAAAAAAATATATAATATGTCCTATTTCATGTAGGTTTTCTTGTCAAAAATCCTAAGTAAACCTAATGAGTGCAAAATGTCTAAAAATTGCTCGACAGTAGATATTCGCATTTAGGACAAATCATCTGGCAGCAAAAGGGTTAATCCACTAGCAAGTAAGAAAATACTTTTGATAATACCTTTTCACCTACTTTTTAATACTTTTTCAATTGAGGAGTGCTGAGAAGTTATTTTAAATAGAAAAAAGTATCTCCTAGGAGAAAACATGGGAGAAACAATGAATTGGATTGGCCCACGTGAGTCTCTGAGCTTCTTAAAGTCAGCTTTTTGTAAAATGCATAGTTGTTTGCTTATTGGTGAATGTTATAATCCTCCACACATGAGTGGGAGGGTGAAAATCCAGCCTTCTTTGAAATGTGTCAAATATAGAAGAAGCTTATTAAATTCTGACAATTTGCAATGGCTAGGGAGTAGTCTAAGAGGAAGGGGCTTGTACTCTTCAGGTAATGCTGATTTTCACCCACCGGGGGACCAGAACATGGTTCTGTTGTGGGGAGGAGATATAAAGGAGACCTAGTGGAATCATAGAGGGCTGCCTTTACTGCATTTTGTAAAAATAAAATCAAACTACATGGATATGATTGGAGTTGTCAAGAAATAGACCTAGACGTTCTAGTGCAAAAGTAGATGACAAATTTAGTAAATTTTTTTTGAGTATTTTCTTTCTTACTGGAGGTTTAAAGGGACTCAAATTAAATAATAAAATAGTACTCACCTGGGGCTTTCTGCAGCCCAGTGTAGGTCGGAACGTCCCACGGTGGCCTCCTGGCTCTTCTCCCAATGCCTCTCCATATATGGCTGGCCGGCGGCTCCCCCGCGACACTGGGCCAAGTGTCGGGCTCCTTCTTCCGTATATGTCATTTTCTGACGTCACACGCTGGCCGCCTCGCGTCATCACGGCGGCCGGCGTGACAGTACGGCACATGCGCGGTTTAATCGCAGAGAAAGGAAGACAAGGACATCTCTTCAATGAGGATCCAAAAAAGTTAAAACCTTGCAGAATTTTTAACTCATCCCCACGGTATGCATTACGGGGGAGGGGGGTTTTACTTAAGGTTTTCTAAAGAAAATACATGTTAGATGAAAGCAAAAACTGATCATATATTTGCAAATGCTTAGAACCTTCAAAGATCTCATCACAGATCCTCCAGCCTGACATATTCCACTCTTGAATGTACCTTTGCCTTTCCAAATTAAAGCACTTGACATTTAAGGAAAAGTAAGATAGAATCTTTTAGACACATACGTTTTCAGCTGAGATGTTAACAACATTTCACTTCATCTACAAAAAAATAAAATAAAAATGTATTAACCATGAATGCAGGAGAATGTTTGCATAAACCAGAATAAAACTAATAAAAAAAATGCTCAGATAGTTGAAAGCTTGAACAGGTAAAATGAATGAAAACAGGAAATTGTGTGATATCTATTTTATTTGTGTGGACTGTAGATTTTTTTTCTAGTGTATACCTGCAATTTCCTATTTAAAGGGAACCTGAGGTGAGAAGTATGGTATATGGAGGCTACCATATTTATTTCCTTGTAAACAATGCCAGTTGCCTTGCAGCCCTGTTGATCTTCTGGCATACGTAGAGTCTGACTCAAATCTTGGAACAAGCATATGGCTAATACAGTAAAAACTATGTCAGAGTCCCTGATCTGCTGCATGCTAGTTTAGGGTCTTTGGCTAAAAGTATTAGAGACAGAGGATCAGAAGGACCACCAGACAACTGGTATTGTTTCAAAGGAAATACATATGGCAGCCTCCATATCCCTCACACCTCGTGTTCCCCTTTAATTTCTAAGTGTGGATGAAGACTGACTTTACAAGGTTCATGGCTATGGAATGATAAAATGACAGACCTGGTACTATCTTCTGAAATAATGTCCTATAGACATAGCTATGACATATTTAGAATTCAGACAAAAGGAGTCTAAGTATACTTAAGAAAGGAAAAAAAAAATTGGAGACATCAGTGGAAGAACTTTGTGAGTGTCGACATCAGGCTGATCTGTCACGAGCTTTTGTTTGACACGGGAATCACACCCACACATGGAACAACATGAGTCATTAGAGGTAATTCTTCTGAAGAGTTACAAAAGTGAATTTAGTTATATAAAAAGCAGCAGTGATTTCTTCTTTTGGATATGCTTGAAAAATACTCAGGAGGTCTTTCAGTAGTTAACCACTGCTTAAGACATAAAGCAAAACTTCTTTTTAAGTAGAGCAAAAAAAAAAAAAAGTACAAACTTACACACTTTTCTTTGCCTTACAGGCATTTAAAGCCATTTTCACACATAAATCATCACATAGCGTCACGGTATCCCAACCCCACCACCCCCGGCGCGGGTCCCCTGTCGTTTACCTGTCACAGTGGGCATTAGTCTTGATGAGACTATGAGACTGGCCACACAACCACAGTGTGATGCAATGCGACAGAAGTGCTCACAACGGCGTTGTACAGACTCTGCAGTGCGTTGCCACATGGTACAAGCAGTATCATGTGGCAGACATTTGCATTGGAGTCTATGGTGCCACACAGTAGTGGCGGTGCCATTCACATGTGTCGATTGGAGGGAAGCAGCGACATACTTCCTGTCAAGCAGGTAACATTTCACTGTACGGAGGAGGGGGGGGGGCATATTACCCTGACTGCTGCACACTCTGCTGCAGGGTGATATGAATATATGATGATGAACAGCTCAGTAGTGCAGTGCCATCACCCTGCCCCCTGGCTCTCCTGCCGCAGGGTGCTCACACAGCATAATATGTGACACTAGCCTCAGTCACCTTGGTTTCCTTTCAGACAGCTTTTTCTATATTTTTTTTTTTTGGGGGGGGGGGGGGAGTATTGTCCACGGTGGTTGCCATCTGCATGGACTAGCAGCACGACTAACATGCCTCCCCGCCCCATTTTTTTACATTTTTATAGGGTAGTGACACCAAGAAAGTGGTAGAAATGGTGCAAATTGGTGTAAATTAAGTGGATCTCCAGATTAAAATTAAAATGGCTTTCAGCGCATGCGTCCCCCCCCCCCTCTACCCGGAGAAAAATGCCAAGATGTTTACTCCAGTAAACATCTCAGTGTTTTTCTTTGGGGAGGTGGAGCCATGCGCCGGAAGTCGGGTGATTCAGGGTGATTCAGGGTCTTTGGGACCGTTTAGAGCAGGGGTGTCAAACTCAAATACGAAGTGGGCCGAAAGTGAGCTCTGAGACAAAGTCGACGGCTGACCTTAATGTCTAGCAGCCATCTCTCTCTTTTATAAAGTTCCCTGGAGTCTAATAGCCTCCTCCTTCATCTATACAATTCCCTGATGTTTAGTGGCCCCCTCCTTCCCCGATACAGTTCCCTGATGTCTAGTGGCTCCCTTACCTCTCCTATACAGTTCCACGGTGTCTTGTGGCCCCCTTCCCTCTACTTTACAGTTTCCTGGTGTCTAGTGCCCCCATTCCCTCTCCTATACAGTTGTATCTAGTGCTGCCCCCCCCCCCCCCCATATGGCTTACCTGGTGATCAAGGGCTTCACCTCCAATATAGCTTCTCTAATGGTCTAAGAGTGGGCCAAACATAATGCAAAGTGGGGAAACCACCTGAGGGCCAAATCTGATGGCTCCGAGGGCCAGATTTGGCCCATGGGCCAGAGTTTGACATGTATGGTTTAGAGGAACCAGGCAGCACAGGTAACTATCACTTTTGTTTACAGGAAGGCTGCTAGATTTTAATTTTAAGCTAGAGATCCACTTTAAGGACTTCATGGTTTTGGTTATAGTGAATGTTTTTAAAAGTATTACTCTATTATTAGTTTACCTAATACATGGTTGTTTGAATTGCATAATGTGGTGCGTGTGTTATTTTGTATCCCAAAGCACTTTGGGCTTTTGGTTGTTATAGAAAAGGCTAAACAAGCTGCCCTACTGTAGGTTGCCTCAGTATTCCAGGACTATGGCTGATATCTGGCCATGTTTTTTGCAGTTATTGTCTGTCGTATTTAGAGTTGGGCCGAACGGTTCACCTGCGAACGGTTCCATGCAAACTTCCGTGGTTCGCGTTCGCGTCCCGCAGGCGAACCTTTGCGGGAGTTCGGTTCGCCCCATAATGCACCATGGAGGGTCAACTTTGACCCTCTACATCACAGTCAGCAGGCACAGTGTAGCCAATTAGGCTACACTAGCCCCTGGAGCCACTCCCCCCTACTAAAAGGCAGGCAGCGGCGACCATTACGGTCACTCATGTGCCTGCATTAGTGAGATTAGGGCGAGCTGCTGCACACTCTCTCTCTCATAGGGAAAGATTAGTTAGGCTTAGCTTGTCCCTGGCTGCATACCTGTTCTGTGAACCCACCACTGCATACCTGTACTGTGAACCCACCACTGCATACCTGTTCTGTGAACCCACCACTGCATACCTGTTCTGTGAACCCACCACTGCATACCTGTACTGTGAACCCACCACTGCATACCTGTTCTGTGAACCCACCACTGCATACCTGTACTGTGAACCCACCACTGCATACCTGTTCTGTGAACCCACCACTGCATACCTGTTCTGTGAACCCACCACTGCATACCTGTTCTGTGAACCCACCACTGCATACCTGTTCTGTGAACCCACCACTGCATACCTGTTCTGTGAACCCACCACTGCATACCTGTTCTGTGAACCCACCACTGCATACCTGTTCTGTTCAGTGAACCCGGCACTGCATACCTGTTCTGTTCAGTGAACCCGCCACTGCATACCTGTTCTGTTCAGTGAACCCGCCACTGCATACCTGTTCTGTTCAGTGAACCCACCACTGTATACCTGTTCTGTTCAGTGAACCCGCCACTGCATACCTGTTCTGTTCAGTGAACCCGCCACTGTATACCTGTTCTGTTCAGTGAACCAGCCACTGCGTACCTGTTCTGTTCAGTGAACCCGCCACTGCATACCTGTTATGTTCAGTGAACCCGGCACTGCATACCTGTTCTGTTCAGTGAACCCGGCACTGCATACCTGTTCTGTTCAGTGAACCCGCCACTGCATACCTGTTCTGTTCAGTGAACAGTTTGGTGTGTCAGTGTGAAGCAGTACCTTAATTACACTACCTGATTGATGTATACACATGCAAGATGTTTTAAAGCACTTTAGGCCTGTCATTTAGCATTCAATATGATTTCTGCCCTTAAAACGCTGCTTTGCGTCAAATCCAGATTTTTCCCGGGGACTTTTGGCGTGTATCCCACTCCGCCATGCCCCCCTCCAGGTGTTAGACCCCTTGAAACATCTTTTCCATCACTTTTGTGGCCAGCATAATTATTTTTTTTTTTCAAAGTTCGCATCCCCATTGAAGTTTATTGCGGTTCGCGAACTTTAACGCGAACCGAACCTCCCGCGGAAGTTCGCGAACCCGGTTCGCGAACCTAAAATCGGAGGTTCGGCCCAACTCTAGTCGTATTGCCAAGTAGACAGGACCCATTAAGGTCATTCCCTTCAACAAGCTTTTTACCAAGACTGTAAAAATAGCTTTTCTCTAAAAAGCTGTACAGTGAAATAAGCACATCCACCATTTGTAAAGCACTCTAGTAAAGCCTGGATTGTGTCCATTCTAAGTGGTGTTCATGTAGTCACTGTATGTACTGCTGCACTCGCAGTACATGACTAAATGGTAATCCTTTGATTACTCTGAATTTGTATCAAGAAACAATTCCCCTCCACAGCAGCCTCTCTGTAAATGCCTCTCCAAGCATGAAATTCCTAGTATAATGATCACTATGCTTTAAATACATTTCTATACAAGCCTAAGTACAAAAGAAGTGCAGCGTAAGGACAAGAGCAGGGAGATAGGAACTCTGGGAATTTTTTTTTAACAGATACCAGTGGTAGAGACCTGAATTGGCACTGTCTGCATCCTGAAGAGTGAAGACAGAAATGTAGTATTCAATGCAAGTTATATCTACTGTTCTAGATGCAGTGCAGACCTGTCAAATACTTACATTGGATAGGGCTTGAGGTATTCATATAGTTCTAAGGCACACTCACTGAGGCGTTTTCAGCCCACATTCTGTGCTTTGCTGATTGTGGGCGATCAGTAAAGCGCTGCAAAACAAGTAATCCACAAGTAAGGTATATAATGTAAGGTAATAATAATAAATGGATACATTTAAAATGGATATGTCTAAACTGATACATAACATACACACACCAAAAGGATTATTAGGAACACCATACTAATATGGTGTTTGACCCCCTTTTGCCTTTAGAACTGCCTTAATTCTAAATGGCATTGATTCAACAAGGTGCTGAAAGCATTCTTTAGAAATGTTGGCCCATATTGATAGGATAGCATCTTGCAGTTGATGGAGATTTGTGGGATGCACATCCAGGGCACGAAGCTCTTGTTCCATCACATCCCAAAGATGCTCTATTGTGTTGAGATCCGGTGACTGTGGGGGCCATTTTAGTACAGTGAACTCATTGTCATGGTCAAGAAACCAAACTGAAATGATTCAAGCTTTGTGACATGGTGCATTATCCTGATGGAAGTAGCCATCAGAGGATGGGTGCACAGTGGTCATGAAGGGATGGACGTGGTCAGAAACAATGCTCAGGTAGCCCGTGGCATTTAAACGATGCCCAATTGGCACTAAGGGGCCTAAAGTGTGCCAAGAAAACATCCCCCACTCCATTACACCACCACCACTAGCCTGCACAGTGGTAACAAGGCATGATGGATCCATGTTCTCATTCTGTTTACACCAAATTCTGACTCTATCGAGACTCATCAGACCAGGCAACATTTTTCCAGTCTTTAACTGTCCAATTTTGGTGAGCTTGTGCAAATTGTAGCCTCTCTTTCCTATTTGTAGTGGAGATTAGTGGTACCTGGTGAGGTCTTCTGCTGTTGTAGCCCATCCGCCTCAAGGTTGTGCGTGTTGTGGCTTCACAAATGCTTTGCTGCAAAAATGCAGAACTGCTGCACAATTTAAAAATGAAGAAAAGTTGGATCCAAAAAATGTGATGCCATTGACATAAGGTATGCAATGAACGCAGGGCCATTTCTAGCCCTTTCGTCACTCCAGGCAAGAAGTCCTGTTTCATCCTCCCTCCCCCCCCCCCCCCCCCCCGGAAATAAAAACACCACAACCTAGAGAATATAAACCATGTACAAACAACTCGCCGATTCTTATGCATTTTGTTGCATACTCACTTCCTGCTCTAAACAGAAAGGATGGTCGCACAGTCACAGCACTGTACTCCGGAGGGGAGGTTAGAGCACAGCTTCTCCTCTGCCCATACACACTGGACTGGGGGAGTGCAGGAGAGCTACAGGAACAGATCGAGGGACAAGGGGACAGAGGGAGGCACAAAGGGGGACAGAAGGAGGCAACAAATCTTGCCAAAAAAGCTAGGTGGCCATCAAGTGTGTGCCCAAAGTCATTGCTTGCCTAGGGCACTATTTCACTTTAAACCATTTTTGGACACATAGGGGGGCAAAGGTGGCACAGGGGGACTGAAGGTGCGACAAGGAGACAGAAGGAGGCACAAAGGGAGACAGAAGGAGGCATAGGGGGATGGAGCAACACAAAGGGGAGCAGAGGTGGCACAAGGAGAGAGAAAGAGGCACAAGGGGCAGAAGGAAGTACAAACACCCATGGGGTGTGGTTTCATCCGGGAGGCAGGGCTTAGTTCAAGGGTATGTCCGCCCGACAAGTCAGGAGAGTCGTCTGACTTGCAGTGACTCACCGAGAGACGGGGAAGGATTACGGGAGAACGGCAGCTGACTGAGCGGAACAGAAGGAGCAATAAGTATAAGCTCTTACTCCCCTACCCACTTCATTTTTAGGTTTTCTATGACATCTGGTATCCTTTAAAGTGAACCTGAGCTGAAGCTTGGGTTCAAAACAAGTTCTTACCCTGAAGAGGGGGAGGCCTCAGGATCCTATTGATCTGCTGTAGTCGTGCAATCCCCCCACTCATTAATAGTAGCACAGAGCCTGCGGCCCCGCTACATGGCCCCGATCTGATTAAAGGGACTCCGAGCACCTCTTATGGGTATGCCTTTAAGCCAGACGACTTCCAACAAAGTCGTGCTATGACCCCTCTGGAGGAGCCTCTTGCAATGGCCATGCGTGTTACTTCTCTTCCTGCTTCATTCAGTGATGCACTTCTCTAACAGAGAAGATATGGGTGACCCAGAAGTTATAACATAGCCAAGATGGCAGCCGCAATTTATTAATTGAAATTGAATGAAAACTATTTGGTGTAGAACAGCAATTCAGGCATCAAATGAAAGAGGAGTGCACAAGCTACAGAAAGGTATGCATCTTTGCAGTACTGGTCGGAGTCTTAAAGGCATGCCCATGAGAGGTGCTTGGAGTCCCTATAATGACATTGCATTCAGTTTTGGGGGACATTAGAACAGAGAGGGAAGCCTCAATAGGATACTGAGGCTTTACTCTCTTTAGGTTAATGTCTGATTTTGTGTGCCAGAGCATCGGCTTGGGTACACTTTAAGGAGTTGTTTGCCACAGGACTGGGGATGCCTCAAGATCCCACATGCAAGTTTTGACCTATGCAATGCAGGTATAGATATATTGATATAAATATAGCAGGTGAGTCCATTCCCTTAGGGTATCTCTTAGCGAAGGAGTGTGGTCATGGTTTAATTGTGTTACTTAGTACACAAAGATGGTGATGTGCGCTCTTGAGTAAATAGCTACTGGATTTCTATAGCAATAAGCACATGAAGTCTTTGATTGAAGTGTGACAAAATTGCTGGAGCTTTGACAGTCCATAAGACAGCATGTTTTTAGGGGAAGGAGTCCTCCTTAGTATGTTGGGGTTGGGGCTGGGCATGCAGTATCTATGTTCTCAGCGATGTTGATCAGGGCATGGGGAGAAGCCGAAAGATGGTTGTCTCTGTGTGCATCAAAATAAATGAATATACCAAATGCATTCCTCTACTGCACAGGTGTCGAACTCCAGGCCTGGAGGGCCAGATCCATGCCAGTGTTTAGGATGGATTGAGAAAGAAAGGAATGTGTGCTACCTGATGGACCACACCTTTCCTAACTCAGACCCATCAATTAATTTGAGCTGTGTCAAAAATGTGCAAAGACCTCGGCCCTCGAAGGTCCGATTTGACATCCTTGCTCTACTGATTACCTTGCCTGTCCTCTGGTGGCGTAATTTGGGATCTTGCTATTGCCAGTACACAAATGACAGTTTTTTCTATGCAGTGCTGCTATAGACATAACAACATTACGGTTTATGACGGAGATACTCGGTGCAAGTACTGAGCAGACCTGCTTTGCTGGGCATGGGATGGGGGGTGGGCAAAAAATGTAAACGCATGAATGGGTTATCATCAGGGCCGGATTTACCATAAGGCATTGTAGGTACCTGCCTACGGGCGCCTGATGATGGAAAGGCGGCTCACTCCCCTCCATGAGCACCTTCCTCTCTCCTTCCCTATGCAGAGCCCTGAGCAGAGTGTAAATTAGAGGTTACTCACCCAACTCTTAGCATTCCACTAATGAGATCTCCCTTCAATCAGAGGCACCTCTAGCTACTTAGTATTAGGGAGCCAGAAGTACCCTCAGTATTAAGGGGCACCTACCTATGCTGGGCAGTGGAAGTATGGGAGAAGTGACAGCTAGAAAAGCTGGGACACTTGCAGAGTGGTACAGGAAGGGGGGGGGGGGGTTAGGCTCATAGAGTGTAAAGTCTAGGGTGCCAGGACATCTGTGCCTTTAGGCTCCTATGAGGTAAATCCAGGCCTGGTTATTACTTTGTGCATTGCTATATGTCTCACTGCGTCTGCAACTTGAGTTTTATACCTAATTACTGTTTTTTCTCTCATGTACACAGTACCATAATATGACAGCTTATTTACAATAAAATTATACTTAGTCACAATATTGACCACACCAAGTTCTGAAACTTTTTTTCCCTTTCTGTTTCTTTCACAGAGTTTCTCAGCGTTGACATAGACGTAAAGCAAAACTCATAGACTTTTTTGGCTTTACTTCACACAGGGACAGTGCCCACCCCTTTCCTTAGAGTATTTTGCCTCGGTAAGCTCTCAAGATGGATCCTAATTAGAATCAGACAAGCTGCTCTGACAGCTCCCACACAATTATCTGTGAATCAAAGGCTGGTGAGCGCGGCGCTCCAGGATTCTCTGCGAGAGCCCAGAACCCGCTCATCCTTCTGAACTCCTTTCGCATATCGTTAATGCACAGTCATCAATCTTGCTCACTCTCCATTCTGCAGTTCTCTCCAAGGTTCTGCTAGCGGCATATTTCACACAACCAGCCCTACTGGTCTGGCAAACCCATCAGGGCCTAACAGTAAAAAGGCATGGGCTGACTGCTAGCTGATTGTCAGTTCACGGAGGAGGAATAAAAATAACATCAGTCGCAGCAAAGAAAAGTTACATAGACATCTAAAAGATTTTTATATGTATGGCTTGGAGGTAAAGTGAAATAAGAGGGGCTGCAACAGAATTTTGAGCAGAGGGAAATCCAGATATGAAATATATCACAGAAAAAGAGAATTACAAGAACAAAACGTTCTGTCTTTGAAAGTTCAACTTGATGGGAGAAGAGCTACTTTAAGAGGGACAAAGAGAAGTAATGTATTCAGGGAGGACTGGAATATCAACCTGCCAGTGTTGGCGTGTGTTATGATATGTGCTTGAATAATATAGGCTTTTTGGAACAGCCCAGTCTTAAAAAGAAACTGTCCCAAACTAATACTTGTAATAGAATGTAAAAACCCCATCAAGCTAGTAAAGTCTTGAAGTGAAGTTCCATAACCTATATCACTGCTGCATAAATGTTCTTGTAATTTAGTTCTAAATGCAATTCTTTCTTCCTAAAGCAGAAGGCATTTTCAATCACTCTAGAGTAGTGTTGGGTGAACAGTGTTCGCCACTGTTCGGGTTCTGCAGAACATCACCCTGTTCGGGTGATGTTCGAGTTCGGCCGAACACCTGATGGTGTTCGGCCTTTTAAGTTCGGGTTCGCCCCGAACTACTAATTGGCCGCCGAACAGGGCCGAACAGGCAGTGCTGCTCAACAGGATACCGGATATCCGAATAGACTCGGATATCCGAACTTTTTAGGCCTATCCGATCGGATCCGGATTCCGGATAGCTGGATGGGAATCCGGATAGCTCTATGCGGATAGTTGGTCTCATAACCCGGATACCCGCGGATACCGGTCGGATATCCGAATCCGGGTGCTGTAACCATGGACATTATGTCCATGACGTCATTCAGCCAATCAGAGCGCTCCCAGCCTAAGCCCAAGCACCCAATCACAGAGGAGAACCTTGGCCAGTCCCTCCTGTATATAAGGAGGGGGCCATGTTAAGAATCTCGTCCTTGCTTTGTGACTGCCACTGTGATAGGTTGTCCAGTGTGTTTGGCTGAAGCAAGTACATTATCCAAGTGATAACCCAGCGTTTTAACACTAAAACACCTTCTGGTTTTACTGTTGTACTGTGTTGTAGTTAGCTTAGCTAGTCTGTGTAATTTGTTAGTGTCAGTCAGTCTTGTCAGTCAGTCTTTCAGCTGCAGCAGCTGCGCTGCCTGTGCCTGCTACTAGGTCCTGTGTCTTTGTGTGTGCTGTGTCTGTGTGCACACACTCCAGGCTCCTTGCTGCTGGCTGGGCTGCTATTACTACTGCTACTGTGGTTTTGTATTGTGTAGTTGCAGACAGTGCTAGTACTACAGATTATTGCTGCTGTGCTGCTGCTGACTGAGTGAGCAGTGTCAGTGTGTTTAGTTGTTGTACTCCTGTCTGTCAATCTGCTGATCATTTCCAAGCCCGCCGCCAATAATAAAAGTGCACCAAGTACCCCACACACATCATCTGTGACGTCGACTCATCAGTGACAGTGAGTCTTGTACAGTACTATGTCTGGCACTGGCAGTGTGAGACGGGGGAGGGGAAAGGCCGGAAGGAGAGTGAGCAACATTACGGCCTCTGGCAGCAGTTCTGCCGCATCAGGCATTCCGCCGCTACCCACTGGCAGTCACGCTGCAGAGACGCAGCACCGTGTTGCGTCCATTTTCAAGCAGGGTCAGCGGCGCAGATTGGAGGAGAAGGACGCCGCGTCTGTGATGCAGCAGATGGCGCATGACGAGGAGCAAGCCAGTGACAGTGAGGCCACCACCACCACCAGCCCTAGCCCTAGAGAAAATATTCTCTGCAAAATTGGCTTTTCAGAAGAGTCTGAGATGCTGACAGTAATTGTTGGGGGGGAGCCCGTCCATGATGTGTCAGCAGAAGAGGAATTTGATGCGGGCTCATCATCCCAGCAGTTTGATGAAGGGGAGTTTGATGATGAGGTGAAGGACCCGGACTACCAGCGACCGGAGGGGCATGTCAGCTCTGACTCTGAGGAGGAGGAGTCAGTGGGTCTGGCACGCAGGTTGAGCATTTCAGGGATTGGCAGGAGCAGCAGTGGGCATGGAATACGTGACCCGCAGGCTGCTGCTCCATCTGTCAGTGGCACGACTACCACCAGCCGCACCACTCAACCCCAGGCCCTAACCACCACCGGCAGAAAATCCACAGCAGCATCCCGTTCTGAGCCACGTAAGGGAAAACACCAATCCCCAATATGGCAGTTTTTCCATCTGCCCTCACTGGATAGCAAGTATGTTACGTGCAAATTATGCCATGTGAAGCTGAGCAGAGGGTCTCACCCCTCCACTTATGGCACCTCCAGCTTCATAAATCATCTGGGCAATAAGCACAAACCTGAGCATCAGGAATTCAAGAGGCTGAAGGAAGCTGGCGCTGGCCCTTGCAGAGGTCAGAGCACTATAACAACCTTTGCCACTCCTGCTGACACTGAGGCCTCTTCAGGCAGCCAGTCCTCCTCAGTGGTCTCCTCTGTTCCCTCCTCAGCTTCCCGTGCAAGCCTAAAACGCCCCCACCACCAGACCCTGCTGAGTGACTCTTTTGTGGTCAGGGCTCAGCCTCCCGGCAGCCGTCGCATACGCCAGCTGAACGGCTTGCTGACACAGGCCAAGTCCTCCCAGCTCCTCCCGTACTCGTTTGTGCAGGAGGGGAGCCGGATGCGTGCGCTCCTGCAGTGCGCAGCGCCGGATTGGCCAATCCCCAGCCGGCACTACTTTGCACGCAAGGCCATCCCAGCACTGCACCGCTTTGTAAAGGCCAACGTGGAGCGTGGGCTGGATCATGCGCTTGGTGCGCGCGTCCATGTGACAATGGACTCATGGAGCAGCCGCTTCGGGACAGGCCGCTATTTGTCCTTCACCGCGCACTGGGTCAGTTTGGTGGAAGGGGGTGAAGAGGAGACAGCAGCATCATCACCCCGGTGGGTGGTGCCACCCCGCAGCAGGGTCAGGGGAAGTGCAGCAGCTTCCAGCTCTGATCCGGTTCCATCCGCCGCCAAACAACCCCGCCTCAGCAGCAGCGTGAAGGCCCACCACTGCCAAGCGCTGCTGCAGATGGTCACGGTGGGCAAGAACAAGCTGACGGCAGACCACGTCTTGGCCAAGCTCCGAGAGCAAGAGAGCAGTTGGCTGACCCCCAGAGGCCTCAGAGTCGGAGAGGTGGTGGCCGACAATGGGGCAAACTTGGTTGCCGCCATCCAGCGGGGAAACCTCACCCACATCCCCTGTCTGGCCCACGTCCTGAACCTAGTGGTGCAGAAATTCCTGCACACCTACCAGGGGATGAACACTCTTTTGGGAGCGGCAAGGAAAACGGTGGGTCATTTTCGCCGCTCGGGTGGTGCCACAGCGACCCTTACAGCCGTGCAGCTGGAGCTGAACCTCCCACAGCACCGCCTCATTATAGACGTTCCAACACGCTGGAATTCCACCCTGGCGATGTTGGAACGTCTGGTTGAACAGAGGCGGGCTGTCAACCTGTACCTGGCCAGAGCCACCATGGATGCCAACTTGTTGGGGACCGGCACCACCCACCTCCCAGACATCATCCGCCCTGCTGAGTGGGGAAAAATGCAGCTGGTGTGCTTTGTGCTGGCACCCTTCCTGGAGGCCACCAACATGGTCAGCCGGGACCATGCGTCGCTGTGTGAGTGGGTGACCATTGTGTGCATGCTGGACAAGGCCCTCGATGCTCTGCTGGAAGTGGGAGAGGAAGCCTTGATCCAGCAGGAGCAGCAGCAGCACACTTCACAGTCCACCTCTGTGCAGCAGGAGGAGGATTCGGAGGAGTTGGAGGAGGACTTGGAGGAGTTGGAGGTCCCTGACCTTGAAGAGGAGGGGGCACAGCGGAGTGCAGCTGCAGTAGTGCGGGGGTGGAGAGAGCAAGATGAGGCTCCGGAATCAGAGGAGGACGACAGCACTGTCAGCGGTGCAGAATATCATAGGTCAGCAGAGATGGCAGCCCTCTTCCCTATGGCAGCGCACATGCTGCAGTGCCTGCGCAAAGACCCAAGGGTGAAGGAGATGAGTGCTCGGGAGGACATCTTGATCACCCTGATGCTGGACCCACGGCTGAAGGGGAAGCTGGCTCAGTTCCTGCCTGTAGGAGGAGACCCTGTGCGCCGAATCAGGGACTTGCAGCGGATTCTGGTTCGGCGCTTGGAGGAAGCCTTCCCCCGGACTCCCACCCCCCCTGCTGTCTCAGTCCAGCCAGCACAGCAGCAGGTGCCTGCATCCAGCATCAGCAGGCGCCCAACAAACCTGCTGTCTCTGACAAAGGCGCTCTATGCCACACCAGTACCGCTGCCTACAGAGGAGGTGCCTGCAGCAGCATCCGGCTCTCAAAGCCAGAACCAGCACCTGACCCGGATGGTGGCCGATTATATGGGGTCCTATAGCGGGCTTGACACCGACACCCCTGTGGACCCCTTGGAGTACTGGGTGAAGCACCTGGATATCTGGGGCGAGCTGGCGCAATACGCCCTGGAAGTGCTGTCCTGCCCGCCTTCCAGCGTTATGTCGGAAAGGTGCTTCAGTGCGGCCGGTGGCGTGGTCACTGAGAAGCGCTCTTGTCTGTCAGGCCAGTCTGTGGACAGACTGACTTTTTTAAAGATGAACGAGGCTTGGGCAGTTGGTGAGTTCCTGGCCCCTGTTGTTGGCAAGAGGGGGAAATGAAGTGGCTGAGTGGTAATCACTATGCCTGGCCTGCTTAACCACCCTTTACCACCACAACCTCCTGACTCCATCTTCATGAAGCCAGGTTCTTATTTTTTGAACTGTGCCGTGGTACCTGCCATGGTCAGCTGTGTAATTTTTTTGGAGGTGTCTGTGCTGTGCGAGTTGTGGGGCCCCAACTGCGGCAGTACGACCGACCGCTTCCTGGAACCTCTCCTAATTTTTTACTGTGCCGTGGTACCTACAACAGTGCCATGGTCAACTATGTAAACACAATAGCTGTGTAATTTTTTTTGGAGGTGTCTGCTGTCCGAGTTGTGGGGAGGCCCCAACTGCGTCAGTACGACCGCTTCCTGGAACCTCTCCTAATTTTTTACTGTGCCGTGGTACCTACAACAGTGCCATGGTCAACTATGTAAACACAATAGCTGTGTAATTTTTTTTGGAGGTGTCTGCTGTCCGAGTTGTGGGGAGGCCCCAACTGCGTCAGTACGACCGCTTCCTGGAACCTCTCCTAATTTTTTACTGTGCCGTGGTACCTACAACAGTGCCGTGGTCAACTATGTAAACACAATAGCTGTGTAATTTTTTTTGGAGGTGTCTGCTGTCCGAGTTGTGGGGAGGCCCCAACTGCGTCAGTACGACTGCTTCCTGATACCACTCTGATGTTGATTGACAGCCATTTTTTTTTTGGGGGGGGGGATTTTAAGTCCACTCCCCACATCATCAGTGTTTCCCTTTTCACAATTATGATGCTACATGCCTCATATACCCTAAAAAACCTTTTTAAAGCAATTTAAAGGCCACTTCCGGGATTAAACACGGATATCCGAATCCGATCGGATACTAGAGTCGGATATCCGAATCGGATTCGGATCCGAAAATTTTGAATTCGGATATCCGATCCGGATCGGATAGCGGGGTATCCGGATCCGAATCGGATCCGGATTTTGAAAAGGGGTATCCGAGCAGCACTGCGAACAGGGCCCCTGTTCGGCCGAACAGGGCCCTGTTCGGCCGAATACTGCCCCCCTATGGGGTCGCAGGCATAAGGGGGGAGCATGCCCCGATTGCGGGGGGGGGGGGTCGGAAATTCCCCCCACCCCCTCCGCTAGCGCTCCCCCCTCTGCCCGCTTCCCCATACAAAAGTTTCAGGAAGTACCGGTCCGGTGGTAGTGGGTGGCTGGCAGTGGGCGGCACTGTGAAGTGAGTGACTGAGGAGGAGGAGTCCGGAGAGTGACGCGTTGAGGGAGGCCGGGCAGCGGGCGGTTCAGCAGTAGTACCGTACTACTGCTGAACCGCCCGCTGCCCGGCCTCCCTCAACGCCCTCCCTCAGCAGTAGTACCGTACTACTGCTGAACCGCCCGCTGCCCGGCCTCCCTCAACGCGTCACTCTCCGGACTCCTCCTCCTCAGTCACTCACTTCACAGTGCCGCCCACTGCCAGCCACCCACTACCACCGGACTGGTACTTCCTGAAACTTTTGTATGGGGAAGCGGGCAGAGGGGGGAGCGCTAGCGGAGGGGGTGGGGGGAATTTCCGACCCCCCCCCCCCGCGATTGGGGCATGCTCCCCCCTTATGCCTGCGACCTCATAGGGCCCCCAAAAGCGGGATGTTCGGGGAGTTCGGGGTTCGGCCCGAACATGCCGAACATTGCGGCCATGTTCGGCGAACTTTCCCGAACCCGAACATCCAGGTGTTCGCCCAACACTACTCTAGAGCCATAGATAGCCAGCTAGAGGTGCCCCCAGTATGAAGTAGCCAGATACAACATTCCCCGTCCAGTATAGGTAGCTAGATTCTCAATTGAGTTACGAGTTCTGATTTCTTTCTTTTTGGGGGGGGGTAATTTTTGCATTCTCTAACTGGCGAAATACTTTTGAGTTGTGTCTGCATCCTCTGGTTGGTCAAATACTTCTGACTTCCGAGTTCTGTGATTGGTCTTAAGTTAACCACACTAGCGTTCTATTAAATGCGCCAGGGTGGCTGCTGCTCAGTATTTTTTTAAATTTTTTTTAAATCATGTAGCTAGCCTAGCGCTAGCTACATGATGCCCCCCTCCCTGTGGCATCCCTCCCACCCCTCCAATCGCCGCTGGCGATTATGCCCATAAGGAAATCCCATCACAGAGAGTCCCGATCCATCCCTCAGCACTGCCTGGCACTGATTGGCCAGGCTGCGCATGGGGTCTCGGGGGGGAGGGGGGGCCTGTAACACGGCTGGTAGCGGCGCATCGGTGTCGAGCGGCGGTGATCATCACCCACACGCAGCTAGCGAAGTGCTAGCTGCGTGTTTAAAAAAAATGAAGAAAACCGGCCCAGCAGGGCCTGAGCGGTGCCCTCCAGCGGTTATGGACGAGCTGAGCTCGTCCATACTGCCAAGGAGGTTAAATTACCGAGTTGTGGTAATGTGGTATTTCCGCCAAATCTGATTTCCGTTTTCTGATTTCCGAGTTCCAATCTAAATCCGACCAGAAATATGGATTTCCAATTGAAAATTTATATTATGGAAAATAAGATGAGCATCCCTAAACAGAATTAAAGTACATGGTTTGAAAATAATGTTAATTGAAAATAATAATAATTCATCTTAATGGTTTCCCAGGTTTTTTTTTTCTACTGCTGTTACCTTTTCCTCCTGCATAAAATGAATACACCAAAGCAGTGACACAAACAGATCACAGCATCATAACTATATTTTCTGATGTTCAGAATTACCATTCCAAAGCAAACAAACTGGGATTTTTCTGAACTCCCTCCAATTGAGGTACCAAGGATATATATGTAGAGTAAAGATATCCAGTACATGGTTTGCACCATTGCTAGGGCAACCTAACTGAGCAAGGTTTAGTAAGAACTGTCCCAGACAATATCCAAAGGACTTGGTCAGCCAATAATGCACACTATACAGTACTTGCAACATACTTGTTATACTTGCACTTGTTATAACATGTATAACTTGCAACTTATAACATGTATGTAGAACATCATATATTCAATTTGCTTAACACGCATTATGCGAGAGTGCCCCTGTCACCGGGAGGTTGTATGCTCCCAATAACATGGGGGGATCAGGGGACACCCTCATCAGGGGGTCAGCTATCCTTCAGAAACTGCCAGGGGGACACAGGAGAAGAACAGAGCTGCTGCAAATTACTTCTAGGGGCTGGAAAAAGCCCAGGTAAGTAAAGCTAAATTTATTGATTCACCTCGGAAGTCCTGTAAGCAAACTCCAAACAAGCTAAGTTCAAACTAGGAATCAGATTACAGTCTTACCAAAGAATAGTCCAGCTTGAAGTCCAGGAGCAATCCAAGGGTCATACGCAGGAGATCGATAAGCCAAGCAACTTATTCCAGGGGGCAACCTAATTCTTAGTCAAGAAAGAGGCCAAGGCCAGGGTCATACACAGGAGATTGATAATCCAGGTAACAGGATTCAGGGAGAGTTGGTTACATCCATTGAGTTTTTTTTTATTAAATGCAAGTCAGTGTGGATTTTTCTAGGTGTGTGTCAGGGCTGTCCAAATCCAGTCTTCGGGGACCATGGCCATGCCTGCATTTATAATGGACTGGAAAGGAGAAAAACATATTCTACTTGAACCACACCTTTCCTGATTCAGTGCCATCAATGAATTTGAGCTGTGCCAAAAATGTGTGAGTACATCGGCCATTGAGGACTGGAGTTGGACAGCCCTACACTAAGTGGATGGTTGTACTATTATCCCTGGTGGAAGTATATTTGTTGGTCCCTATGGATGCTGGTTCTTTACTCAGCCTAGTGTTCACTCCTTCGAGTTAATCCTGGTCAGTGGCGTAGCTAAGAAGCTGTGGGCCCCAATGTAAGTTTTGCTTTGGGGCCCCAAACACTCTATACTTAACAATTGATATGGTGGACCAAAAATCTGCCAATGGCAACTACAGTGCCTGAGGTGCAAGAAGGGAATGAGGAGCAGTTTGTTAATGATTACCACTATTCAAAGTATCTATAGAGGGGAAAATTATAAGCACAGGACCAACAGAGAGCTAATACTGTGGTTGAGGGAGGGCCCCATGGGGTCCCTCTGGCCCAAGAGCCCTGATGTGGTCGCAACCTCTGCACCCCCTGTTGCTAAGCCCCTAATCCTGATTGACCACCTTGGTAAATTGAACTGAATATATTTAAATAGATTTATTTCACCGCTCTAATTGGTTCTCAATTTATATTAAATTTTACTTAAATGCTGACATTATGTATGTAGAGTACATCATGTGGTTTTATAATTGTTCTTATTTGGACGAGATATGAATAAAGATTGTAATTTAATTATTCAAGATTGTTTTTGTCTGAAGTGTAGGCTGATGGTGGAACATAGTATAAAACGTTATTAGACATAATGGTTTTATTCATTCATGATATGTAATTTTCACTGAAATGTCCCAACCAAGCATTTAATTTTTGTACTCTATTATAGGGAACAGGGATTACCGGTAAGTACACTTCTTATTTGAATATAGGTAATTGTTTTCTTCACACCTATGTTGATTAAGTCTGTGCCGGATTTATAATGAACAGACTTGAGGAATTAGCTTCTGGTGGTGCCATTTTATCTGAATCTATACATAATTCACTCACTTTACTTTTGCTTCCTCTGACCTGTTAAGCAGCATGCTAAAACATGATTTGACCGAGCTTAGGGAAGGGTTTATCATATTACACAGGTGTAGTAGGGCTGTATCCCGCCGCATTGTCTCTCTGTGTGCTATAATGAGTCCACTCCTCCAAAAGCCATATACACTGGCATTAAAGGATACCTGAGGTGACATGTGACATGATGAGAAATACATGGGTATGTACAGTGCCTAGCACACAAATAACTATGCTGTGTTCCTTTTTTTCTTTCTCTGCCTGAAAGAGTTATATATCAGGTATGTAAGTGGCTGACTCAGTCCTGACTCAGACAGGAAGTGACTACAGTGTGACCCTCACTGATAAGAAACTCCAATTATAAAACACTTTCCTAGCAGAAAATTGCTTCTGAGAGCAGGAAAGAAGTGGGGTATAGATCCCTTAACCACTTCAGACTTCAGTCGTTTTCACTTTATGTATCCGAGCAATGTTCACCTCCCATTCATTAGCCTATAACTTTATCACTACTTATCACAATGAACTGATCTATGTCTTGTTTTTTCTGCCACCAATTAGGCTTTCTTTGGGTGGTACATTTTGCTAAGAGCCACTTTACTGTAAATGCATTTTAACATGAAGAATAAGAAAAAAAACTGAAAAAAATCATTATTTGTCAGTTTTCGTCCATTATAGTTTTAAAATAATACATGCCTCCATAATTAAAACTCACGTATTGTATTTGCCCATTTGTCCTTGTTATTACACCGTTTAAATTATGTCCCTATCACAATGTATGGTGACAATATTTTGTTTGCAAATAAAAGTGCATTTTTTCCGTTTTGCATCCATCACTATTTACAAGCTTATAATTAAAAAAAAAAAAAAAAAAAAGAATTATTTCATCTTTACATAGATATTTAAAAAGTTTAGAACCTTAGGTAAATATTTACATGTTTATTTTTATTGTATTTTTTTTAATTAAACATTTTATTTGGGTATTTTTGGGAGGGTGGGATGTAAACAGTTATTTTTTTTTTTTGTAAATATGTGTTGATTTTAATTTTTTTTTTACATTTAGTTGTAGTTTTACTTTTTGGCCACAAGATGGCAGCCATGAGTTTGTTTACATGACGTCACTAGAGCAACGTAGGGGGGCATTGGAGTCAGAAAAAGTGAAGCTTCCGAGAGAAGCTGACGCTCTTTTTGTGGGGGAGAGGAACCAGTGATCAGCACCATACCCTGATTCATTGATTCCTGGGCTAGTGATCCGCGGGCAGGAGCACGCGTGCATGCGCCCGATCGGCTGCGGGAGCGCGCGGGAGCGCACATGGCCTCCTGGACGTAACTAGTACATCCAGGAGGCGAAAGTGGTTAAACACTTTGTTTTTGTGGGGAAAAAATAGGGCCCATTCACATAGTCCGGTGTGTTACACTGTAATACAGTGGACAGCTCATATGCAGTAAGCATGCACATTGGCCCTTTTACAAAAAATCATTGTGGTATTGTGTGCCACTTGATAGTACTGCACACCAGACCACAACAGACACTGTATTTGACACATGTGAGTTGTGCTGAACGCAAGCATAGCCGGATTTCTGGAAAGGCCACAAAGGCCTGTTTTTTTTTGCAGCTGCTGCTCAAGGGTGGCTTGACATGATAGTGAGATGCTGCACCTGGAAGAGGGGTGCTGCTGCTAAAAGAAACTCTATGTGAAAAGATGGGCAGCTGTACATGGATTGCATACAGAGCCGGATTTACAGCTCGGGAGCCTGTAGGCAGAGGCGTTCTGGTGCCCTAAACCCCGCCCCTCAACTCAGGCCACACACCCATATTAGGTAGGCATCCCTCCTCCCTATTTGGTAACCCCATTAATCTATGTAGTAGAAGTGTCCCCCACCCCAAGTATAGGGAGTATAGGGAGCCAGATGTGCCTCCACCTCAGTATTAAGTAGCCCTACAATGGGTAGGTGACACTTGGGGAGGGGAGACACCTCTCGTACATAATGCGCCTGTAGGCACGTGCCTACAATGCCTTATGGTAAATACAGCCCTGATTGCATACATGGAAAAGAGGGATGCACATGGAATAGGAGGGAAACTGCTATACGTGGAAAGGGAGCCACATGGAGTTTGGCCTAGGGACAGAAAGCATTAATCTGACCTTGAAGACAACCTTTAGTGCAACACACACATATTTATACCGCAAAATGTTGCGTATAAGTACGAAAATCGTCTTTAGCGCCAACATTTGCAAAAAATACGAAAAACAAATACAATTATAAACTTATTACAAAATGATTTTCGATAGCATTTTTGCTCGAAAGTGGAATTTTATATAATTTTTTTTTTTTTTTGCAAAAATGAATGCAAAAAGAATATCAGCATTTTTGCTCATTACTGCCTATGACTCAAAAGGTCTATATGGAATTTTCAGATGCACACGAGCAATGCTGAGCTGGGCTGCACACAAAACTACAACTACAAAACTTTAGCGTGACATTGTTTCAAAGTTCCCCTCATCCCGAGAGTTTCTGCATAATTAACATTCACACTTTAGGCTCTGCAATCACCGCTTCCAAGTGTCAGGTCATTGCAAAGTCCTCCCTTAAAGCTAAATAAGGTTTAGTTTGAAATCAAGCTGAAGACAGGAAGGAAACACTATTCTTAATAGTATTGCACTGCAGCAGCTGTAGCTGTGGAGCAGGTGGAGAGCCAGAGGTAGTTCACATGTGCTCTTCATCAACAGTATAGAGACATGTGATGCCCATTCATTGCTGCTGTGTGGACCATCTGGTTCTGCACAGACCATTAAGTTCAAGCAGTCAGAGAAAGATGCACCTTTCTCTCCTGCACACATTTAGTTTCCATCCTTCTCGCCTAACTCGGATGCAGCAATGAAAAAGTACAGCTGGACATTTGGTAATGGACTGGCCAAGTGCCATAGCTTGCGAGGCCAGGTTATCCTTACAAGAAGTCTGGGCTCTACTGAAGGCAGATAATTACTCTCACTGTAAACAAAGGCTGCAGCTCGTTCCACTCCACTGATAATGGCCATCACTTATCGAACAACCATGTCCTATTGTCTGTTTGCAAGCTGGTCCCGCGCACTCAGAGACACACACAGTATGGTGGACAGCCTGAGTTATTCAGTGCTATCATTTACCCCAATGTAACAATACAGGAATGTCAGCGGTTGTGGGCTTTCCATAGCCATAAAAGAATACAAAACCAAACATACATCTTTGGTGTGACCTTCCATGTCCTTTAACGTTGCAGCAAATAAAGTATGTATATTTGCCCTATGTTACTCAGATATGATTCTAAACCCCCTCCCTATGGGGAAATGCTAATTTCTGATCCTGCGCTAATTTCAATTTCCACCAATGCCGATTACCAATTCTGTGGATTTCCGATTTCCAATTTTCATTTTCTGATTTCCAAGTAGTTTTTTTGTAATTTTTTTGCATTTTTTGATTGGCTAAATACTTCCGAGTTGACTCTGCATACTCTGATTGGTCCATTGCTCCAGGGTTCTGTGACTGGACTAAAATTACCGAGTTGCAGTTATCTGGTATTTCTGCAGAAATCCCTTTTCCGATTTCCGAGTCATGGTTTTTTTTTTGGGTCATTTTTGGCATTCTCTGATTGGCCAGATACTACTGAGTTGACTCTACATTCTCTGATTGGTCCAATGCTTATGAGTTCTGTGATTAGGCTACAATTACCAAGTTGTGGAAATATAGTATTTCTGTAGAAATCTGATTTCAGAAATGGGGAGATTTCAATTCTGCATAATCTGAATGAGCATCCCTACCTATGGGCCTATCAAGGCCCCCAGCTTGGTGTAGAAAAAGCTTTTTAAGATGAGCTCCAATATCATTGTACTGTAGAAGTGATGAATAAAAATTCACCAGTATGCACATTTATAAATACCCAGGTAGAAAAAAGGAATTGAGACAGTTGAAGAAAGTAGTTGCCGATCTATTGGCTAGTATATGGTTAACTAGCTTGTAGAGGCTTTGGTTGGCAGCATTGAATTCCCCTCCTGGGTCAGTAGAGAAGATTCTCACGATTGAAGTTTTTGTCCATTTCTACTCCTAAGGCAAACCTGAAGTAATATCAGGTGATAGATCTGACTTACCCTATTGGTCAGCGAACCAATCTATCACATTAAGGCTCCCTGCACACTGCAAATCCGTTTTCCGATTCCGATTCCGTTTCCGATTCCGATTCCGTTTCCGATTTTCCTTGAATACATTCAACAGAAAAACGGATCAAAAAACGCAGCATGCAGTTAAGATTAAAAATCTGAATCGGAATCGGATGTAAAAACAGATTAAAAAGCGGAATCGGAATCTGAAATGCATGCAGTGTGCAAGAGGCCTTACCCATTCGCGTTCCGTCGTTTTCACTTGAGAAATGTTCACCTCCCATTCATTAGCCTATAACTTTATCACTACTCATCACAATGAACTGATCTATATCTTGTTTTTTCCACCACCAATTAGGCTTTCTTTGGGGGGTACATTTTGCTAAGAGCCACTTTACTGTAAATGCATTTTAACAGGAAGAATAAGAAAAAAATGGAAAAAATCATTATTTCTCAGTTTTCAGCCATTATAGTTTTAAAATAATACATGCCTCCATAATTAAAACTCACGTATTGTATTTGCCCATATGTCCCGATTATTACACCGCTAAAATTATGTCCCTATCACAATGTATGGCGACAATATTTTATTTGGAAATAAAGGTGCATTTTTTCCCCTTTTGCATCTATCACTATTTACAAGTTTAAAGTAAAAAAAAAATAGAAATATATCATCTTTAAATTGATATTTAAAAAGTTTAGACCCTTAGGTAAAAATGTACATGTTTTTTTTTTTTTATTGTAATGGTTTTTTTTTTATATTAAACATTTTATTTGGGTAGTTTTGGGAGGGTGGGATGTAAACAATAGGTTTATAATGTAAATGTGTGTTGATTTTAATTTTTTTTAACTTTTGGTTGTAGTATTACTTTTTGGTCACAAGATGGTGGCCATGAGTTTGTTTACATGACGTCACTCTAAGCGTAACACTTGCTTAGAGCGACGCATGGGGGAGGTAACAGCCAGAAAAGGCGAAGCTTCCGAGAGAAGCTGTCGCTTTTTCAGCGGGGGAGAGGAATCAGTGATCGGGCACCATAGCCCGATTCACTGATTGCCTGGCTAACAAACCGCGGGCCGGGAGCGCACTTGCACACGCACGATCGGCCGCGGGAGCGCGCGGTAGCGTGCATGGTTCCTGGACGTAATTTCTACGTCCAGGAACCAAAATAGGTTAAAGGACAAAGAGGAAGACTTAAAGGTTAAGAGGGAGAAGTTGAAATTTCAAACTTGACCATCTCCAATTTCCACCTAACGCTCTCAACAGCAACACACATTTGGATATTCATCTACTGCATATAGCTGGAATACAAAACAAAAAACGCAATTGTGTTACCCAATCTAAAATACTGTCCGGCACTGTAGTGCAAAAATTGTTCTCAGGCAGTGACGCAGAACACAAGCTGGGAAACTCAGATCAATTTTTGACCTGAAGAAGCCCCGTGGGGCCCTCTGCCACTAGTTGGAGGCCTGCATGTCACTTGTAACAGAGCAGTGAAACCTGTCTAATTTTAGACCAGATGTATTCTCCCCCCACAATGCCCTCTGCCTCTGCTCAGAGGCCTGTATAAAATCTTGCATGTTACCTTGACACCCCCATAAAACAGCCTTGCCAGCTGCATGCTTGAAAGAAAGGGGGAGAAGCGAGAGCCCGATATGGTGTAGTATGTTAATGAGGTGATGTCTGATGCAAACATACACAATGGTTATACTCACAAGGACGGGTCACCTCCAAGGCAACCACTAGATAAACAGGCGCGGAGAATTGTAACCTGACCCCGCTCAGGGTTAAGAAGTCGCTCTCTGTAGATAGAAGGAAATGGGGATACACCCCTCCACCCAGGTTGGACTCAACAATTATGTGGTATTACAACAGAGGCGCCAAGTAGTGTAAAATTAGTTAAAATATTTAAAAAGGAAGTGGACTCACCTCCCTTCTGAAAAAATGGCCAGACAACGGACAGGTTACTTCAAGTTTAAAGTAACATTTATTATGAGCTCCAAAAGTGCAATGCGTTTAACGGGTAAGCTGCATGCATAAAAAAGCCCCCTCCTTTTTGGGGGGCTTGTACAGAGTTGTGCAGAGCTGTGGGAGTCTTGACATGCCTTTTCAAATGTATTTGATGTATTTGGAGGCTGCGCAAGCTCTTCACAGTCCAGAAAACTACCCGGAATACCCCCCAACTGACTTCAATGTTGTTTAACATTTTTAAAGGTGCTGTTCAATGAACCCAAACAGACCTATTTGACAGAACGACCAGCAAATCAAACAAAGTGATATTGGAATAACACTAGTTGCTAATAGCTAAAGCTGGACTTACTACATTGCTCACTGCCTTTGCCAATCCGGGGAGGGTTGCATGAGCCAACAGGTGCCGCTTGTAGTACAGGTAGTGTTTGGGAGGGTGTAACAATGTGCTTTCCACTGAATAATAATTTACTAGAACAGAACCACAGTCGGTTATCTTATTATCTTTAATGCCCATGTGTTACGGTACATTGTTCAATTGCTGCATGTAAATGAAATAGCTGGTTGCACAAATGTACTAATCTTTGACCCTTCATAAATATTTTGTAGCTAGAGATTTTTGGTTCATGGCTTTAGTTCAACTGTAAAGAAGTGCTATGCTGCACAATAATAAGATCAGAAGGGGTAACCCTGTGTTACCACAAATGGATTTAAAGGAAAGATTTATATGTGTATCAGAACAAAACCTGTGAACGGGCTTTTACAAATGGCTTAAAGGGGGAGTACCACAAACCCAACATCACCTCTTCTCCGGGTGATTTTGTTGCCACAAATCACCCCCTGTGAAATTTACACTGACTGGCCAGAAACCTATTGCCAATAAATACCTTTTTTTTACTCAGACCCTCAGAGGTTTGTTTTCCTGTTGACTGCCTGAAGCTTGCATATATATATATATATATATATATATATATATATATATATATATATATGGATGAAAATGTCTGTAAGGTACCGTGTGGAGTGTGGTAACTACAGTTACAGCAAGCGATGTAATGTGGAAGCAGGAAGTTTGGACGCCAGAGGCGCCACAGAAATTTAGCAGAGCCATAGGCTCCCATAGTCATTTCGTCTATAGGGGGAATTCCGCACCCTGGAGGCGGGCACACAAATTTCCTGCATAGCATAAATTACTACGAGTGACTATGGTTGCACCCAAATTTCCACAGCACCCAATATTATTCATATTTTGTGTCAGGTTTGCAGCGGAAGGGGGTTAAGGTGTTAGGTTTTGGTGCAGGGAAGGTCTTTAAGGTTAGGTGTTAGTGGTGGGGGAGCAGTGTTTTAACCACTTTACCCCCCGTGGTACGGATTTCTCCGTCCCTTTTTTCCCCTTTATAAAACCAAGGGATGGAGAAATCCGTACCTCCTGCGCTACCGCCGCTGTCCGCGCTCCCGCCGCTCGTGCACGCTGCTGCCCGCTCGCCCGGAGATCAACGAATGGGAAAATCCATTCCCGTTCGTTGATCTAAGCCCCCGCAATGATCTGCTGCTTTTATGAGAAACAGTGCAATCATTGTAATTTTCCCAGCCTCATAGTGCTTCCTGTAAGCGTCCTTCCGGACACTTACAGGTCGCATGAACACAAACTCACTGTGGCCATCTTGTGGCCAAATAGTAAAACTACACCCTAAAGCATTTTACATATACAAATACATTAGTTTTACACAATAAATTAACTCATTACCTCCCACACTCCCCATTTTTTATTTTTTTTGTAATTAAAAAAAAAATACAATTAAAAAAAAAAAACATAAATAGTTACCTTAGGGACTGAACTTTCTAAATATTTATGTCAAGAGGGTATAACACTGTTACTTTATAAACTACGGGCTTGTAATTAGGGATGGATGCAAAACTGAAAAAAAATTTACCTTTATTTCCAAATAAAATATTGGCACCAAACATTGTGATAGGGACATAATTTAAACGGTTTTATAACCGGGACAAATGGGCAAATACATCTCATGGGTTTTAATTACAGTAGCATGCATTATTTAAAAACTATAATGGTCGAAAACTGAAAAATAATAATTTTTTCCCACATTTTTTCCTATTTTCTCATTAAAACACATTTAGAATAAAATAATTCTTGGCATAATGTCCCACCTATAGAAAGCCTGATTGGTGGTGAAAAAAACAAGATATAGTTCATTTAATTGCGATAAGTAATAATAAAGTTGGAGACGAATGAATGGAAGGAGCACTGAAAGGTGAAAATTGCACTGGTGTTCAAGGGGTAAAACCCCTCAGTGGTGAAGTGGTTAAGGGTAGGCATTGGTGGGTGTGATTAGGGTTTACAGGGGGCCATTTGGGTTCGGCATCGGTGGAGGGAGGGTTTTGTGAGAGAATAGGGTTTTGTTTAACTGTATGAAAATATCAGAATAAGCATTGCAAAAATAGTAGAATATCAGTAAATTTCCGGGCGCCCTTTTTTGCATGTATGCATGTAATGTAGCACTATAGAATCTCACAGTGTTCATTAAATGTTTCCTAATTTTTTTTAAATTAAAGGAGGGCAGAAAAAGAGAAGCAGGAAACTTGGGCACCTGCAGCTAAAGGACAATTTGGGTGCCCCATAGGCCCTAATGCAGGTATAGTCTATTGGGCAACTTAAGCAGGCATTTGGGTGCTGGATAAAAAGTGGGCCAACCAAAATTTTACATTTTTGAACATTTTCATTTTGAAATGTATTGTTTTTTTGAATTCATCAGTTTTTGTAGCTATGTTATTTGCGGCGGGGGAGGGACGTGGGGGTGTGGTTAAGATTATACATCAGGAAGGTAAGTTTTAGGGTTTGGCGTCAGTAAGGGGGTTTTTAGGGTTAGGCCCCGGGAAAGGGGGTTTCAAGGTTAGGTGTCAGAAAAAGGGGTTCTAAGTTTAGGTGCCAGGAAGGGTTGTTTTATGGTTAGTCATCAGGAAGGGGTGTTTTAGGGTTTGGCATCGGTGGGGGAGGGTTGTATGTGAGAGCAGGGTTACGTTTAGTTGTAGTAAAATATTGGTAACATTTACCGTTGTTTTACTATGGTCATTAGCACAGTAAATATTTTTCTTTTGGTGCTCAATTCACAACGGTATTTATCGTTTAGACTTATATGGTCTTCACCCCATGTCCATTTTTCCTCGTGCCTTTATTTCATGCACATGTCAAAAGAGCGACTGGGAAACTGGCCAGCAGAACTGCAGCCTCAAGCGGCCATAGATTGTATGAACACTTACAGAGTGCTGGTAAAGGGGAAGTTATATGTATACAGTAGGCAGCCAGGGGGTCCTAAAATCAATTCAGGAGCAAATCCAGAAACACGTTATAATTATATAGTTAAGCAGGAGACAATATGGGGCTAATTTAACTTATCTATGTTATAAGTACAGTTAACCTTTCAGGTGGTCTTTTTCACAGTTGCCCTTTTATGATGTGCAATAAAGAGAAAACTCATAAGAATTGTAAGCATTCATTTCTCTACTTCCAGACAAATCTACAGTCATTCAGCTTATAGTATATGAGTAAACCACCTTCTAAAGTTAATGGCCTTTTAGCCCAGAACAGCCATCAGCGCCTGTAAATCTGCCAGCTTGCATGTGAACTTTTATGAATAACTTAAAACAGCAGTCTGCTGAAATACATTAGGCAAACCAATAACCCCTATCGTGCTTGCGAAGGGTCCATATGCTCTTCCTAATAGGCCCTTTCTTCTAACACTATTGACAGCTATTGTATGTGTAATGGGTCTTCACGCCTGGTCTCAATGGGTGGCCCATGCTTACATTGTACACCCGTTGCTAAACGGTCAGGTAGCAGACAAGTTTATAGGCCGCAGTCAGTGTATAAATGGAGTCATTTGTATCAATAAAATGTAGTCACATGACAGCAGCAATGTGAGGTAAAATTGAAATGCAGGTCCAGGCTTGGGTTGTATGTTGACCTGTTTGGAGTTTTAGTGAAGAGAGCTCTGTTTATTGTTCACATAATTACTGAATGGGATATCCTGAAAAGTCATCTTGATTAGAGATGGCCCGAACCTCCGATTTTCGTTTCACGAACTGGGTTCACGAAATTCCGCAAAAGTTTGGTTCGCGCGAACTTTCGCAAACCGCAATAGACTTCAATGGGGAGGAAAACTTTGAAATCTAGAAACACTTATGCTGGCCAGAAATGTGATGGAAAAGATGTTTCAAGGGGTCTAACACCTGGAGGGGGGCATGGCGGAGTGGGATAGATGCCAAAAGTCCCTGGGAAAAATCTGGATTTGACACAAAGCAGCGTTTAAGGGCAGAAATCACATTGAATGCTAAATTGCAGGCCTAAAGTGCTTTAAAACATCTTGCATGTGTATACATCAATCGGGGAGGGTAATTAGAGTACTGCTTCACACTGACACACCAAACTCACTGTGTAGCGCACCGCAAACAGCTGTTTGTGTAGTGACGGCCATACTGAACTGGTGTGCACCATGGCCAGAGTGCAGGCCGTGGCGGTTTTCAAGCCCATATGGTCGCCGGGCTGTGGTAGCTCAATGATAGAACAACAGTGACTGTCCAGCTGATCACATATGGTCTGTCCACAATGAAGCAATGACCTTATTATCTTCGATTTGCCCCCCCTCCCCCCTGAGACACTCATATAGCCATTGGTCATTGCTTCATTGTGATACGCAAGCCCCTTCACCGCGGCAAGGTAATGATCACGAAGGGGAATTGGCACATGTACATGCCTTTTGTTTTGTTGTTGCAGCTGCAGTGCAGCCAGAAAAATTAGGCAGGCATGTACACACACCACAAAAATTATTATAGCGGCCCATAATAGCTGCGACCTTAAAAATTCAGGAATCCACCTGAAGTCCTGGACCCTGTTGGTGGTAGCGGAGAAGGCAGTCAAGCGGCTTGCGGGCAGTGGTGCTGTGTGGAGAGCGACTTAGTCTTGGCCGGGGCAGGCAGTCACATGGTGTGCAGGCAGAGATGCTGTGTGTGGGGACTGACTTAGTCTTGGGGTGGGCAGTAGCCATCCGGGATCCATGCCTCATTCATTTTGATAAAGGTCAGGTACTGAACACTTTTGTGACTTAGGCGACTTCTCTTCTCAGTGAAAATGTCTCCAGCTGCGCTGAAGGTCCTTTCTGACAGGACACTTGAGGCAGGGCAAGACAGAAGTTGGATGGAAAATTGTGACAGCTCTGGCCACAGGTCAAGCCTGCGCACCCAGTAGTCCATCGCTGCTCATACTTTCGATGGTTCTTTCTCTACCATTGTTAAAGAAAGCGTTCGACCGGGGAGTCAGGGTTCAATTCCGGTCCGGAGTTGGAGCCTGAGAAACGACTACCACCACACATCCAAGGAAGGCAGCAGGCATGGCATGCAAGTCCCAAGGTAGTGACAAAAAATAACAATACAGGAGGTCTTTCGAGGCCCTGCTGTTTATGACACTGATCAACTTAACTACCTTTAACGAGAATCTGTTATGTAGGGCAAGTCAGCCATCCATTCAAGTGAAAGTTATGCACTGACTGCCAGGTATAATACAATGTGCAGTCACAGATGCAGTGAAAGGTGTGCAGTGACTGGTATTACAATACAATGTGCATCTGTCACACAGGTGCAGTTAACAGGTATGCTCAGAGTGGTATATTACACAGCGTGCGGTCACACAGGAACAATTATGCAATGACTGGTATTACAAATGTGCACCTGTCACACACACACAGGTACCGAGCAGGTACAGTGACACTGCATGCGCTCACGTAGGTAGGTGGGTGCACTGAAGTGAACAACAGGTAGTAGGGTATATGCAGTGATGGGTATTACAATGTGCACCTGTCACACACAGACAGGTACTGGACAGGCACAGTGACACTGCGTGCGCTCACGTAGGTAGGTGGGTGCACTGAAGTGAACAACAGGTAGTAGGTATATGCAGTGATGGGTATTACAATGTGCACCTGTCACATACAGACAGGTACCGGACAGGCACAGTGACACTGCGTACGCTCACGTAGGTAGGTGGGTGCACAGTGAACAACAGGTAGGTATATGCAGGGATGGGTATTACAATGTGCACCTGACACACACACAGGTAGTCACTGAATGTGCTGGGCCTGGCAGTGGCACACACAGTAGGAATTACCAAGGCTGTCTATGCAACACAAGTGTCTGTGGGACACACACAGAAAAAACATTGATCACAAGAACAAGATTAGCTCTCAAAAGAGCTGTTGAGGGGTGCTTTTTTAGCAATAAGAATCAGCAAGGAGCAAGCTAAAAAGCCTACAAGAGCCTAACTAAGCTTTCCCTATGAGATTCTACAGCAGCTTTCCCTTCTCTAATTAATGCAGGCACACGAGTGAGTCCAATGCCTGCCGCTGCCTGCCTTTTATAAGGGGGGGAGGGGGGGCTCCAGGAGGGAGTGTAGCCTAATTGGCTACAATGTGCCTGCTGACTGTTATGTAGAGGGTCAAAGTTGACCATAATGGTGCATTATGGGGGCGAACCGAACTTCCGCAAAAGTTTGCGGTTCTCCATGATCGCAAACCGCGGAAGTTCGCCGGTAACCGTTTGCCGGCAAACCGTTCGCGCCATCTCTAATCTTGATGTAAAATTTCTCCCTCGCCTCTCATTCCTACTACAATGTAGTGCTAGCATAGTGAATTTATACCGTCACATTTCTGCCAGAGGAGTAAAAATTAGTTATTGCTGCTTGGAGGCTTGCTTGCTGCTACCCTCCTAAGTATTGCATGCATTTACTACAAACTCAGTATAGGTAGCTAGATGACCCCCCTGTATAAGTAGCCAGATGACCCTCCCCCAGTGTAGATAGCCTGATGACCCCCCCCCCCCCCCCCCTCCAGTATAGGTATCATTATGACCTTCCCCTAGTATAAAAAGCCAGATTACCCTCCCCTCCTTTCCATATAGATAGTCTGATCACCCCCCCTGCCCCCCCCCCCCTTAGTGTAGGTAGCTAGGTGACTCTGTCCTACCCCTAGTATAGCCTGTGTGGCCTTTGCTTAAATCCAGCCCCCCGTTGCTAGTGAGTCTGGTGCAAGCAGCTAGCAATATTAATATCTGTAATTTTATATTATCTATATTATACTGTTATACTTACACAATGCTTGAGCTAAACTTCTCCTAATCCTTTCTCTCACACTAACCCTCCTACTCTCACTATACCTAACACTAACCCTCCTACTCCCACTAAACCTAACATTATTGGAGTTACAAACAGACAGGGAGAGACAAGCATATGTTTCAGTGAGAGATAGGTTTCGGTAGTTAGGTCTGTTTTAGCAAATTAGAACTGTGATTTATAGGGTATACAGTGTGGAGAACTAACTGGCAGGGAGGAGATATAAACTCCTAAAATAGGTAATGGATAATCCAAAAATAGTAAGGAAATATCTTACCTCAAAGGAAGACGATACCTTGCATGAGGTAAATCGTTTTTTTTTTTGTTTTTTTTTTACTTTTATGTTTTTATCAATGAACACTTAAAGTGTTAATTACTGATAAAATAAAAAAAAATAAACCTGTTTACTCACGGGATTCTGCTTAATGCAGTATATTGCATACACCCCAATGTGTGCAGTGCATGTATATGGGTTAGAACTGTACGTTCTTAGTTACACAACATAGAGGGGTTGCATTCATCACCAATGTCATGCTTGCCATGCTGCCAGGTGCCAGCTAGCAATCTACACTTCTGCTGATTCTAACATGCAACTGCAGAAGAAAACCCCCTGCACCACCGCACTGATAGGTACTATTGCCTGGGTGCCATTCATGTCAACCAGTTCATGAGGCAAACTAGCAAAATCATCTACCTTCCTACAACTTCCTGGAGCACAGCCTGCAGCAGCAGTGCTGGACTGGTACACATAATTTTGGTCTGGCCCTACTACTTTCACTGTATATTTTTGTTATTTGTATGTACACTTGTGAGTGACATTGCTGATGCAATCCACCCAGCTCTTTCTGCTAGTCAGTGGTGGGCACTGAGATGGAGCATGCACCACATTGCTAATTTTGTAATGAGTTTTCTACTATGAGATATTCTTACATAAAAACAAAACAACAACAAAAAAATACTATTCAGAACCTATTGACAAGGGGTCTTATTATATTCACTTTTTTTCCCTATATTTACTCCTAGGAGAAGAGGAGTTATCTCGTTTGAGATAAGTGCATTGCTTTTGACCTCAGCCTACAGAACACGTTGTGCTGCAAATTCTTGTAATGTTTTGATGTCTCTCTCTTAGCAGAACATATAGAAACTGAAAGCAGAAGTCCTCTGTTATTTTCTCACACTGCCCCCTAGTGACAAGTGGCCATAAATGCACATTACTGCAGTACAAATTATAAGCAAGGAAATGTAACAAATAAGAAATACAAAACATGTGCTAAAATAAATTTGCCTGGAGCACTTGGAAGCCTCTATATAAATTGCCTGCTAAGGGGTTAAAATAATTTTTCAGCACTATGCAACTGAAAAAGTACCAAAAAATAAGGTGAAAAAGTAATATCACAATCATTCATAGTATTTTTTTACTTGCTGGTGGCTTCAATGGCATTTTGTTGATAAGGTATCCAAATACAGTATCAACCAGGTGAAGGAGTGAATAAGGGCCAAGATGTAAAAAGATCTACTGTGAGAAAACTCAGGGGAAAAAGATAACTGAATTTGGCTCCTGGCATTCTCCCCAGTGTGACATTACTTTGTGGTCACACAGGCTAACCACTGGTGTAGCAATAGGGACTGCAGAGTAGTGTTGGGCGAACATCTAGATGTTCGGGTTCGGGCCGAACAGGCCGAACATGGCCGCGATGTTCGGGTGTTCGACCCGAACTCCGAACATAATGGAAGTCAATGGGGACCCGAACTTTTGTGCTTTGTAAAGCCTCCTTACATGCTACATACCCCAAATTTACAGGGTATGTGCACCTTGGGAGTGGGTACAAGAGGAAAAAAAATTTAGCAAAAAGAGGTTATAGTTTTTGAGAAAATCGATTTTAAAGTTTCAAAGGGAAAACTGTCTTTTAAATGCGGGAAATGTCTGTTTTCTTTGCACAGGTAACATGCTTTTTGTCGGCAAGCAGTCATAAATGTAATACATATAAGAGGTTCCAGGAAAAGGGACCGGTAACGCTAACCCAGCAGCAGCACACGTGATGGAACAGGAGGAGGGTGGCGCAGGAGGAGAAGGCCACGCTTTGTGAGACACAACAACCCAGGCCTTGCATGAGGACAAGAAGCGTGCGGATAGCATGCTTTGTACCGCCATGCAGTCATAAATGTAATAAAGATAAGTGGTTCAATAAACAGGGACCACGCGGCAACGCTAACCCAGCAGCAGCAGACGTGATGGAACAGGAGGAGGCGCAGGAGGAGAAGGTCACGCTTTGTGAGACACAACAACCCAGGCCTTGCATGAGGACAAGAAGCGTGCAGATAGCATGCTTTGTACCGCCATGCAGTCATAAATGTAATAAAGATAAGAGGTTCCATAAACAGGGACCGGCAAAGCTAACCCAGCAGCAGCAGCAGCACACGTGATGGAACAGGAGCAGGCGCAGGAGGAGAAGGCCACGCTTTGTGAGACACAACAACCCAGGCCTTGCATGAGGTACCGCCATGCAGTCATAAATGTAATAAAGATAAGTGGTTCAATAAACAGGGACCACGCGGCAACGCTAACCCAGCAGCAGCAGACGTGATGGAACAGGAGGAGGCGCAGGAGGAGAAGGCCACGCTTTGTGAGACACAACAACCCAGGCCTTGCATGAGGACAAGAAGCGTGCGGATAGCATGCTTTGTACCGCCATGCAGTCATAAATGTAATAAAGATAAGTGGTTCAATAAACAGGGACCACGCGGCAACGCTAACCCAGCAGCAGCAGACGTGATGGAACAGGAGGAGGCGCAGGAGGAGAAGGCCACGCTTTGTGAGACACAACAACCCAGGCCTTGCATGAGGACAAGAAGCGTGCGGATAGCATGCTTTGTACCGCCATGCAGTCATAAATGTAATAAAGATAAGTGGTTCAATAAACAGGGACCACGCGGCAACGCTAACCCAGCAGCAGCAGACGTGATGGAACAGGAGGAGGCGCAGGAGGAGAAGGCCACGCTTTGTGAGACACAACAACCCAGGCCTTGCATGAGGACAAGAAGCGTGCGGATAGCATGCTTTGTACCGCCATGCAGTCATAAATGTAATAAAGATAAGTGGTTCAATAAACAGGGACCGGCAACGCTAACCCAGCAGCAGCAGCAGCACACGTGATGGAACAGGAGCAGGCGCAGGAGGAGAAGGCTATGCTTTTTGAGACACAACAACCCAGGCCTTGCATGAGGACAAAAAGCGTGCGGATATAGCAGCAATGCTTTTTGCCGCCATGCAGTCATAAATGTAATACAGATGAGAGGTTCAATAAACAGGGACCGGAAACGCTACACCATCCCAGATGTTCATTGGTCATGTTACTTGGTTGGGGTCCTGGAGTGTTGCGTAGTCGTTTCCAATCCAGGATTGATTCATTTTAATTTGAGTCAGACGGTCTGCATTTTCTGTGGAGAGGCGGATACGCCGATCTGTGACGATGCCTCCGGCAGCACTGAAACAGCGTTCCGACATAACGCTGGCTGCCGGGCAAGCCAGCACCTCTATTGCGTACATTGCCAGTTCGTGCCAGGTGTCTAGCTTCGATACCCAATAGTTGAAGGGTGCAGATGGATTGTTCGACACAGCTACGTCATCTGACATGTAGTCCTTGACCATCTTCTCCAGGCGATCGGTGTTGGAGGTGGATCTGCACGCTTCCTGTTCAGTGGGCTGCTGCTGCATGGGTGTCAGAAAATTTTCCCACTCCAAGGACACTGCCGATACCATTCCCTTTTGGGCACTAGCTGCGGCTTGCGTTGTTTGCTGCCCTCCTGGTCGTCCTGGGTTTGCGGAAGTCAGTCTGTCGGCGTACAACTGGCTAGAGGAGGGGGAGGATGTCAATCTCCTCTCTAAAGTCTCCACAAGGGCCTGCTGGTATTCTTCCATTTTGACCTGTCTGACTCTTTCTTCAAGCAGTTTTGGAACATTGTGTTTGTACCGTGGATCCAGAAGGGTATAAACCCAGTAATTGGTGTTGTCCAGAATGCGCACAATGCGTGGGTCGCGTTCAATGCAGTCTAGCATGAATTGAGCCATGTGTGCAAGAGTCCTACCAGAATCCTCATCATCCTCTTGTGAGCGTTGTGATAGTTGTTGTGATGCATCATAGTCGTCACCTTCCTCCTGGTCTGCTTCTGCTGACCATTCGCGCTGAATTGTGGAAGTCCAACGTGCACCGCTCTGGCCCTCGTCAGTGGTGGCATGAAATTCCTGCTCCAACTCCAGCTGTTCCTCCTCCTCTTCTTCGTCATAGCTGCTGGGGCCAGCGTTCCCTGAGGCGGATGGCCTGATGTTGGTACCATCACGCTGATCGTTTTCTCCTTCAGATTCCCCCAGTTGCATCATGACAGCTGTTTCCTTGATTTTCAACATTGACCTCTTCAGTAAACACAGCAGTGGTATGGTAATGCTGACTGAAGAGTTGTCACTGCTCACAAGCAACGTGGATTGCTCAAAATTTTGGAGGACTTGGCAGAGGTCCAACATGTTGGCCCAATCGGATCCACAGAAGCTTGGCAGCTGTCCGGATGCGCCTCGGTACTGCGCCGTCATGTACTGGACCACTGCACTCTTCTGCTCACAAAAGCGTGCTAGCATGTGCAGCGTAGAATTCCAGCGCGTAGGGACATCACACAGCAAGCGATGGTGGGGGAGATTGAAGCGCTCCTGCATCTTGGCGAGTGCCCCCGAAGCAGTACTGGAATTTCTACAATGTTTGGCCACTCGACGCACCTTCAACAGAAGATCGGCCACGCCTGGGTATGTCCTCAGGAACCGCTGAACTACTAGGTTCATCACGTGCGCCAGGCAAGGGATGTGTGTCAGCTTAGCCAACCTTAAAGCGCGAATGAGATTACTCCCATTATCACACACAACCATGCCCGGTTTCAAGTCCAGCGGTGCCAGCCACAAATCCGTCTGTTCCTTTATTCCCTTCCAAATTTCCTCCCCTGTGTGCTGCTTATCCCCAAGGCAGATCAGCTTCAGCAACGCTTGCTGACGCATGCCAACAGCTGTGCTGCACTGCTTCCACGATCCTACTGCTGCTGGGTTAGCGTTTCCGGATGAGGTACAGCTTTGAGATGCGTTGGAGGAGAAGGAGTCAGAGAGGTAGGTGCTGCTGTTGTTATCCAGTGGGAGGGACGGCGGTGCAGCTGTTTGCGGCGTGGGCAACACCCGCGCCGTAGCAGGTGAGGAATCGCTGCCAGGCTCCACAAGGTTCACCCAGTGCGCGGTAAGGGAGATATATCGACCCTGGCCGAACGCACTCGTCCAAGTGTCAGTGGTGAGGTGAACCTTGCAGGCAACGGCATTCTTCAAGCTTCGGGTTATTTTGCTGACCACGTGCTCATGCAACTCAGGCACTGCAGAGCACGCAAAGTGGTAGCGGCTGGGAACCACGTAACGTGGGATGGCCACTGACATCATGCCCTTGAAGCTGTTTGTCTCCACCACTCGATATGGCAGCATTTCGCAGGCCAGAAGCTTGGCTATGCTGGCTGTTACTGCCACGGCCCGGGGGTCATTTGCTGGCAATTTCCTCTTGCGCTCAAACATCTCCGACACAGACAACTGAACCGTAGCGCTGCACACGGAAGGGCTGTTGGTTGTTGTGTTTGATGAACACTGGGAGACCTCAAGAGCACTACTCCGGAAAGTGACAGTGTCAGCGTCGTCTGATGTTTGTGAATGTTGTGAACCACGCAATGGCTGGGCTACTGCTGCTGCTGAGGCGGGTCTGGTGGTGAGTCTGGTGAACCCAAGGGAGGCAGTGTTGCTGGTACCCTGTCCTGCCGCGTTTGCCCACAGAGTGGGATGTTTGGATAGCATGTGGCGGCTCATGCTGGTGGTGGAGAGGTTGTTAATACTTTTCCCCCTGCTCAGGCGATTCTTGCACACCTTGCAAATCGCCATGGTAACATCCTCAGTGCAGTCTTCAAAGAAAGCCCAGACTTTGGAGCACCTGCCTCCTTGCTGGCGATTTCTGTTTCCTCCTCTTTTGCCTCTCACTCTAACTTCCACGCTTGTGGTGCCTGAAATTGCGCGCCGCCTACCTTGTGGCACAAGGCGAACTCGTGCAGCAGTGGGTTCTTCAACAGACTCATCTGTGCTGCTGCTACGACGGCGATGTTCTCGTTCACAAATAAAATCTGGGTCTCTGTCCACATTGTCCATACCCTCCTCTTCCATCTCCTCAAACTCGTCATATGTCATTGTGGGGGGCCGCCGCCGTGGAGTAGAGCTCCCCAGAACAACCTCTGCGCAGCTCACTCCAACGTCGTCTTCCAGATCTTGTCGGCCGACCTCCTGCAATTGCAACCCCTCCTGCCCAACTTGCTCTGGGATTTGGGTTTCCGAGTCCTCCTCGGACTCGCCTTGTATTTCAGTGTGCGGTGCATTTCCCACAGTTAATGGTTGTGAATCCGGGCACAACATTTCTGGCTGTTCCTCCATTGACCTTTCATAGGTGGAAGTTTGTTGGGCTGGGAATAGCTCCTGCGAATACCCCATTGTGTCCTGAGGTAATTCATAGGACTGGTTATCTGGCAGTTGTGTGCGTGGTGTCGCTGCCGGTTGTGTCAGCTTTGTGCCCACTGGCTCCTTGTAACTGGCTGAGGACTCGGACCTCGTGCGTGATGTGCTGGTGCTGCTTAACCCACTGCTGGACGCTTGAGAGGTCATCCAAGTAATTATCTGGTCCTGTTCTTTTGGATTTGTGAGGGTTGTTGTCCTGGACAACATGGGCGGTATTGAGTGGGTTTTCTTGGGTGCTCCCCTGTGGCCTGTACGTGAACCGTCAGGGGAAACACCTCTTCCCTTGCCCCTTCCTCTTTCACCGGATTTCTTCCTCATTTCACTTATCCTTACAGTACACGCTGACTGGCAGCAGTACAGTGGCAGTACAGAAATGCTATACAGTACCACTATTCCCAGCAGCGACACAGAGCACAATGCTATACAGTGGCGGGTGAGCGGTGTACTACTGTTCCCAGGCCCAGCAGACACAGAGTGGAAGTAAACACAATGCTATATAGTCTGGCTGAGCGGTGTACACAGAGTGGCAGTACACACAATGCTATATAGTCTGGCTAAGCCGTGTACACAGAGTGTCAGAAAACACAATGCTATATATAGCGTGGCTGAGCGAGGTGCACAGTGGCAGTACACACAATGCTATATTAGTCAGGCTAAGCCGTGTACACAGAGTGTCAGAAAGCACAATGCTATATATAGCGTGGCTGAGCGAGGTGCACAGTGGCAGTACAGACAATGCTATATAGTCAGGCTAAGCCGTGTACACAGAGTGTCAGAAAACACAATGCTATATATAGCGTGGCTGAGCGAGGTGCACAGTGGCAGTACACACAATGCTATATAGTCAGGCTAAGCCGTGTAAACAGAGTGTCAGAAAACACAATGCTATATATAGCGTGGCTGAGCGAGGTGCACAGTGGCAGTACACACAATGCTATATAGTCAGGCTAAGCCGTGTACACAGAGTGTCAGAAAACACAATGCTATATATAGCGTGGCTGAGCGAGGTGCACAGTGGCAGTACACACAATGCTATATTAGTCAGGCTAAGCCGTGTACACAGAGTGTCAGAAAACACAATGCTATATATATAGCGTGGCTGAGCGAGGTGCACAGTGGCAGTACACACAATGCTATATATAGCGTGGCTGAGCGAGGTGCACAGTGGCAGTACACACAATGCTATATATAGCGTGGCTGAGCGAGGTGCACAGTGGCAGTACACACAATGCTATATATAGCGTGGCTGAGCGAGGTGCACAGTGGCAGTACACACAATGCTATATTAGTCAGGCTAAGCCGTGTACACAGAGTGTCAGAAAACACAATGCTATATATATAGCGTGGCTGAGCGAGGTGCACAGTGGCAGTACACACAATGCTATATATAGCGTGGCTGAGCGAGGTGCACAGTGGCAGTACACACAATGCTATATATAGCGTGGCTGAGCGAGGTGCACAGTGGCAGTACACACAATGCTATATATAGCGTGGCTGAGCGAGGTGCACAGTGGCAGTACACACAATGCTATATATAGCGTGGCTGAGCGAGGTGCACAGTGGCAGTACACACAATGCTATATATAGCGTGGCTGAGCGAGGTGCACAGTGGCAGTACACACAATGCTATATTAGTCAGGCTAAGCCGTGTACACAGAGTGTCAGAAAACACAATGCTATATATATAGCGTGACTGAGCGAGGTGCACAGTGGCAGTACACACAATGCTATATATAGCGTGGCTGAGCGAGGTGCACAGTGGCAGTACACACAATGCTATATATAGCGTGGCTGAGCGAGGTGCACAGTGGCAGTACACACAATGCTATATATAGCGTGGCTGAGCGAGGTGCACAGTGGCAGTACACACAATGCTATATTAGTCAGGCTAAGCCGTGTACACAGAGTGTCAGAAAACACAATGCTATATATATAGCGTGGCTGAGCGAGGTGCACAGTGGCAGTACACACAATGCTATATATAGCGTGGCTGAGCGAGGTGCACAGTGGCAGTACACACAATGCTATATATAGCGTGGCTGAGCGAGGTGCACAGTGGCAGTACACACAATGCTATATATAGCGTGGCTGAGCGAGGTGCACAGTGGCAGTACACACAATGCTATATTAGTCAGGCTAAGCCGTGTACACAGAGTGTCAGAAAACACAATGCTATATATATAGCGTGGCTGAGCGAGGTGCACAGTGGCAGTACACACAATGCTATATATAGCGTGGCTGAGCGAGGTGCACAGTGGCAGTACACACAATGCTATATATAGCGTGGCTGAGCGAGGTGCACAGTGGCAGTACACACAATGCTATATTAGTCAGGCTAAGCCGTGTACACAGAGTGTCAGAAAACACAATGCTATATATATAGCGTGGCTGAGCGAGGTACACAGTGGCAGTAAACAATGCTATATATAGTGTGGCTGAGCGAGCGGTGTACTACTGTTCCCAGCAGCGACACACAATGACTGGGGGGGACCCTGGCTAGCGTGGCTGGAGAGCGAACTACCCTGCCTGCCTACCCAAAGCTAAACCCACAGACAAATGGCGGAGATATGACATGGTTCGGGTATTTATTTACCCGAACCACGTGACCGTTCGGCCAATCAGAGCGCGTTCGGGCCCGAACCACGTGACCCGTTCGGCCAATCACAGCGCTAGCCGAACGTTCGGGGAACGTTCGGCCATGCGCTCTTAGTTCGGCCATGTGGCCGAACGGTTTGGCCGAGCACCGTCAGGTGTTCGGCCGAACTCGAACATCACCCGAACAGGGTGATGTTCTGCAGAACCCGAACAGTGGCGAACACTGTTCGCCCAACACTACTGCAGAGGTTGCAAACATATTGGGGCCCTGGGATCAGAAAGGTCCCATCAGGATCCATTTTAAAATGGCGCCTGCGAATAATGGCGCACGTTGTTGCCGCTAATCCGGTTGTCGATTATCGCTATTTAACGTTAAAGTCTTATCTCTATTTAGCTCTGTTTATTTTATTGAAAATTAGCGTTAACACACAGAACTCTTCTCTGTACCTATCCCTAACCCCTAGACCTAGGGTTAGGTGGTGCCTAACCCTAACCACTTCCCTGGTGGTGCCTAACCCTAAGTCCCACCTGGTGGTGCCTAACTCTAACCACCTCCTTGGTGGTGCCTAACCCTAAGACCCCCCTGGTGGTGCCTAACCCTAACCACCCCCCTGGAGGTGCCTAACCCTAAGACCCCCCTGGTGGTGCCTAACCCTAACCACTCCCCTGGTGGTGCCTAACCCTAAGCACCCCCCTGGTGGTGCCTAACCCTAAGACCTCCCTGGTGGTGCCTAACCCTAAATCTCCCCTGGTGGTGCCTAACCCTAACCTTGACAGTGTTACATTAAATACATTCACCGTTTTGCAGTTAAATAACGTCTGCAGTTTGGGTTATGTAGGTTAGCTATTGTTAAATAACGTTACTGTGCGCAATAACGTCTGCTGTTTGGCATATGAACGGTGCTATTGATAAATAACGTTACTGTGTGCCGTTTTTCTTCTTTTTTCCCTGTGCGCCACTATTATGCAGTACTAACGATAAATAGCGATAAGCGTATGTTTTTAATGTGGCATCATTTTTATGCATAGGCGCTGTGCGCCATTATTCACTGATCTTGCCCCATAGCAGAGGACCCAACCATCCCGATCTCATCGGGACTGTCACGATTTGGGGGGGGGGGGGCTCTCCCGCTATCATGGTGAGCTCCCCAAGTCCCGGCGGCAGTGGGCAGCAGTTAAAAAAAAATGATCGCCAGCCGCACCTAAGTGGTATGCGGGATGCGGCCATAGCATTACTACCTCCCTCCCTCCCTTGAGATCTGCCCCCCTGTGTCCCCTGTTAGCAGAGTGCGCAGCGAGCAGAGCGGGCTGTCATTACCTGCGTCCATGCACGCGTACCAATGTCCGGCTTCACTCTGCTTCCTGTGACGTCACAGAAAGCTGGATGAAGACACGGTACTCGTGCATGGACACAGGTAAGATGACAGCCCGCTCCGCTCGCTGAGCACTCTGCTAACGGGGGACACAGGGGGGCAGATCTCAAGGGAAGGAGGGAGGGAGGTAGTAATGTTATGGCCGCATCCCGCATACCACTTAGGTGCGGCTGGCGATCATTTTTTTTTAACTGCTGCCCACTGCCGCCGGGACTTGGGGAGCTCACCATGATAGCGGGAGAGCCCATTTTTTTGGCACCCATCCTCACCCTCCTCCCCACCCACGGGCACCCTTACCCTCCTCCCCACCCACGGGCAGGGTGTATGAGGGTATATTTAGTAAAAAAAAAATAAGGGCATAAATATTAATTAAAAAAAAAATCTTCAAAAAACGATGGTAGGCGTATGTTGGGGGTGTGGTTGGGGGTGTGGTTAGGGGTGTGGCCAGTGTCCCGGTTTCTTAGTTTAAAATGTTGGGAGGTATGCCATAGGGCCCTTCCTCAACTGCGGCATTAGCTCTTTATTGGTCCTGTGCTTGCAATAATCACTTCTATAGATGCTTTGAATGGTAGTAATTTTATTTATTTATTTATTTATTTATTGTATTTATAAAGGGCCAACATATTACGCTGAACATTAATTTAGGTTACAGACAATATTTAGGGGTGACATACAGCAATATGACAATACAGGAATACAAGAAAACCAGATCACACAGCACAGTATGAGTACCAGGTAATGCTTAGTCAGTCACTGGATGGAGCATGGAGATTAGGCAAGTTAGGTTCACTCAGATGCATAGCATGGGTTCACAGTAATGGAAGTGCAAGATCAGGTAGGACACAAAAGGAGGAGGACCCTGCCCAAAGGCTTACAATCTAGAGGGAGAGGTAAGGACACGAATTGTAGGGGACCAGAGTTCAGCTGTAGGTTTAGAGCACTTGTGAGGGGTAGTAGGCCAGAGTGAAAAGGTGAGTTTTGAGGGCTTTCTTGAAGATGTTGAAGGAGGGAGTTGCCCTAATGGGTAGAGGTAGGGAGTTCCATAGTGTTGGAGCAGCTCTTGAGAAGTCCTGGAGGCGTGCATGGGACTGGGTGATGCGGGGGGCGGTTAGGCGAAGTTCATTGGAAGAGCGGAGTGAGCGGCTAGGTGTGTACCTCTGAGTAAGATCGGAAATGTAGGTTGGACAGGTTTTGTGGACAGATTTGTAGGTCAGACACAGTATCTTGAATCTGATTCTGGACTGGATAGGAAGCCAGTGGAGGGATCTGCCGTGGTGGAGCGATGGGAGCAGTGGATAATTCTGGCTGCCGCATTCATGATAGACTGCAGTGGGGCTGTTCGGGTCATAGGGAGACCAGACAGCAGGGCATTGCAGTAGTCAAGGCGGGAAATTATGAGGGCATGGATGAGGAGTTTGGTGGTGGCAGAGGTCAGGAAAGGGCGAATCTTACAGATGTTACCAAGGTGGAAGTTGCAGGACTTTGTGAGGTTTTGGATGTGGGAAGTGAAGGAGAGTGCGGAGTCCAGAGTAATCATTAATATATTGTTCCCAATACCCTTCTTGTAAATCTAACACTGTGGTTGTCCTTGGCAGGTTTTGGTGAGCTGTATTAATTATTATGTATAGAGTGCTTAGGGGGGGCCCAGTGTAAGACTTGCACTGGGGCCCAGAGTTCCATAGCTACGCTACTGAGGCTAACATACAGACACTAAGCCTAGCTATTTGTATATGTCATTGCTTTACAGGTTTCCAGTTGTATATAAATCTTACATAGCATCTTAAATCCTATTTAGCCACTGCACGTAACATTTTGATGGCCAAGAAAATTAAGCAACAGGAAAATTACATGAAATTTTATTGAACTCAGTCCATTAAGTGCTTTCATTTTGTTCAAAATGGCAAGCAATTATTCCTGAGTACTGTATTATCTAGACTGGTGCTATGCATCTAAAGTGAAAGACATAAGCTAGACAGAGAGTAGTCTATTTCCCAGTGTATAATCTTTATTATAATGTTACTTGTCATTATTATATTTATAGTAATAAACATGTGTGTCATTATGACCTTCTAACCATCTCGTAATGTTTAGAAATCTATATTTAACATCTATACACCAAGTCCATAGAGACATTCAAAGGGAAAATATACAGTATTTTTTTTTTCTATTTTAACGTTTGATCTATTTATCCATTCTGTTAAACTATATAGCATCACATTCAATACATATATAATCACAAATCAAAACAGGATATTTACTTAGAGAACCACCAGCTGGTTTGACTGACAACCTTTGTAATTTGAATGAAGCCCTTATTTCGTTTTGATCCACAGGAAGCAATAGGAACAAGTTATCATTTACCAAGTCTACAGATTTTGTCTTTGCAATGTTGAAAGTTTTGATGAAGAAGGCGACCTTGCCGACCTGTCATACCTCCCCCCCCCCCCCCAGCACCCAGGCCTGGTTGGTGTTGGGCAGCATCCTTGATGCGCGCATGCTGGAGTATGTGTGCATGATTGGTCAATGATCATGTCCATTTATTGAATGCCAGGAATGTGCACCCATGAGCTGTCTTTCACACATGTAGAGGATTTTGTCATACTCACCAATGTTTTTGCACAGATGTGCAGGCTATAGGATGTGGGGGGGAGACACTCATAGATCTCTCAGAATTCCATATAAGGGACCTCTCAGACTGATGTTTTGACTTCTGTAGCTCCAATGTGTGCTGCCGAAAACTTGCTGACCCGGCTTGTTCAACAACAAGCTCTGATCTTCTGTGCTCAATGCTGAGCTAGACCTTACCTGACTTCTGTTCAGATTTTCACCTGCCTTAAGCCCTCTTCCAGAAACCAATTACACCTAATTGCCACCTGCCTTGACCTATGCTTTGAACACTAGACATGTGTATTTTGCTGCTTACCCTGACCACAGCACCTCCAGTCCAGCAATGTAATGTGATCCATGGGGGTAGCCTCCAGCCCTTATTTTCAAGAAGTCTGGTACTCACAGGGAGTGCCTGCCCATCATACCTTGCAGGATATTCTGGTGAAGATATGGAAGCTCTTCAGACTCCATGCCCTGGCTAAGCCTCCATTACCTGCAAATGCCATTACCCCTGGAATACAATACCATTAATTAAGTTAAGCTTTGAGAATACTATATTTATCTATATTTCAATTGCATGTTTGCCTCTTTCTCAGAGGCTATGTAGGTAAATAGTGACATAGCATGCTGTATTGATAAATCAATGTAATAAATCAGTCAAGCTTAACTGGATTTACAAAACTGGTGGAAATAGCACAAGTGCCAATGCCATTAAAGGACCACTATTGCAAAAAAAAGTAGGCAGTAAAAATGTGACAGAATTGACAAGTTTTGGGCCAGTCCATCTCCACATGGGGGATTCTCAGGGTTTTCTTTGTTTTCAACAGCATTTCCTGAACAGTAGTTTAACTGCCGAAATAGAAATTAGCCAGCCTCCGTACTCACGTGCACACTATTGTGTTATTGTGTTAGTCAGACTTTGCAACTGCTGTTCAGGAAATGCTGTTTAAAACAAACAAAACCCCATGAGGAGATGGACTGGCCCAAAGCCTGTCGGTTCAGCCAGATTTTAACCGCCTACTTTTTTTTAATGCGATATTGGTCCTTTACATTGAGGGCCAATAATCACATAGCACCATGACATTAGTAGCAGTGGTGCTCAGCAGAGCTCGAATATTCGAGTAGCTCGAATATTCGAGCTCTTTTTCAGCTATCCGAGCTCGGTATTCGAGCTCCGAATAGCTGTAGCTATTCGAATGGGCTATCCGAGTACACTCGAATAGCCCATTCACTATTCGAGCTATTCGAGCAAACGGCGCTATTCGAGCTCGGTACCGAGCTCGAATAGCGTCATAGCCCAGATTGATGTCCTTAGAGCCAATCAGAGGGCTCCCAGGCCCTCTGACGGCAGCCAATCACAGAGGGGGACCCTGGCCAGCCCCTACCCTATAAATAGCGGCCGCCATGTTCCGTTTCTCCATGCTTGCCTGAGACTTGTACAGAGAGAGAGTTGCTCCTTTGTGCTTTGGCTTAGCAAGTGCTCTATTGTGATCATTTACCTAGCGTTTTTGCTCACCTACACCTGCCATATACACCTATATTGTTGTTAGTTAGATAGACATTGTATTTTAGTTAGTAGCTTGTGTGTTACATTAGAGACAGGCAGCTGCTGCAAGCTTACAGGTTTAGGCCTCAGGGGGGCCTTGCCTCTGTGGGCAGCTGTCCTCTGTTTATTTCTCTCATCTATACCAGTATTTCTGCTGTCCTTTACTAATAGTATTGTAGTTATACTGTACTAGAAGTAGGACACTCACTGACTGTCACTGTTTATAGGCTACTAGCTAGCTCCTGCGTGTGTGCACTCACTCACTGTCTGTGTGTACACACACTCTATTTCCTTCTGATTACTGATAGATTATTGTTAGTTAGTTGTACTTACTGTTACTACTTACTCTTACTGTACTAGGAGTCTAGGACACTCAGTCAGACAGTCACTGTGTTCATAGGCTACTAGCTCCTGCGTGCGGTCACTCACTGTCTGAGTGTACACACACCACCCACACTCCATTTCCTTCTGATCGCTGATTGATTATTGTAATTAGTTAGTTCTACTTACTGTTACTACTTACTCTTACTGTACTAGGAGTCTAGGACACTCAGTCACTGTGTTCATAGGCTACTAGCTCCTGCGTGCGGTCACTCACTGTCTGAGTGTACACACACCACCCACACTCCATTTCCTTCTGATCGCTGATTGATTATTGTAATTAGTTAGTTCTACTTACTGTTACTACTTACTCTTACTGTACTAGGAGTCTAGGACACTCAGTCACTGTGTTCATAGGCTACTAGCTCCTGCGTGCGGTCACTCACTGTCTGAGTGTACACACACCACCCACACTCCATTTCCTTCTGATCGCTGATTGATTATTGTAATTAGTTAGTTCTACTTACTGTTACTACTTACTCTTACTGTACTAGGAGTCTAGGACACTCAGTCACTGTGTTCATAGGCTACTAGCTCCTGCGTGCGGTCACTCACTGTCTGAGTGTACACACACCACCCACACTCCATTTCCTTCTGATCGCTGATTGATTATTGTAATTAGTTAGTTCTACTTACTGTTACTACTTACTCTTACTGTACTAGGAGTCTAGGACACTCAGTCACTGTGTTCATAGGCTACTAGCTCCTGCGTGCGGTCACTCACTGTCTGAGTGTACACACACCACCCACACTCCATTTCCTTCTGATCGCTGATTGATTATTGTAATTAGTTAGTTCTACTTACTGTTACTACTTACTCTTACTGTACTAGGAGTCTAGGACACTCAGTCACTGTGTTCATAGGCTACTAGCTCCTGCGTGCGGTCACTCACTGTCTGAGTGTACACACACCACCCACACTCCATTTCCTTCTGATCGCTGATTGATTATTGTAATTAGTTAGTTCTACTTACTGTTACTACTTACTCTTACTGTACTAGGAGTCTAGGACACTCAGTCACTGTGTGTTCATAGGCTACTAGCTCCTGCGTGCGGTCACTCACTGTCTGAGTGTACACACACCACCCACACTCCATTTCCTTCTGATCGCTGATTGATTATTGTAATTAGTTAGTTCTACTTACTGTTACTACTTACTCTTACTGTACTAGGAGTCTAGGACACTCAGTCACTGTGTTCATAGGCTACTAGCTCCTGCGTGCGGGCACTCACTGTCTGAGTGTACACACACCACCCACACTCCATTTCCTTCTGATCGCTGATTGATTATTAGTTAGTTCTACTTACTGTTACTACTTACTCTTACTGTACTAGGAGTCTAGGACACTCAGTCACTGTGTTCATAGGCTACTAGCTCCTGCGTGCGGGCACTCACTGTCTGAGTGTACACACACCACCCACACTCCATTTCCTTCTGATCGCTGATTGATTATTAGTTAGTTCTACTTACTGTTACTACTTACTCTTACTGTACTAGGAGTCTAGGACACTCAGTCACTGTGTGTTCATAGGCTACTAGCTCCTGCGTGCGGTCACTCACTGTCTGAGTGTACACACACCACCCACACTCCATTTCCTTCTGATCGCTGATTGATTATTGTAATTAGTTAGTTCTACTTACTGTTACTACTTACTCTTACTGTACTAGGAGTCTAGGACACTCAGTCACTGTGTTCATAGGCTACTAGCTCCTGCGTGCGGGCACTCACTGTCTGAGTGTACACACACCACCCACACTCCATTTCCTTCTGATCGCTGATTGATTATTAGTTAGTTCTACTTACTGTTACTACTTACTCTTACTGTACTAGGAGTCTAGGACACTCAGTCACTGTGTTCATAGGCTACTAGCTCCTGCGTGCGGGCACTCACTGTCTGAGTGTACACACACCACCCACACTCCATTTCCTTCTGATCGCTGATTGATTATTAGTTAGTTCTACTTACTGTTACTACTTACTCTTACTGTACTAGGAGTCTAGGACACTCAGTCACTGTGTGTTCATAGGCTACTAGCTCCTGCGTGCGGTCACTCACTGTCTAAATGTACACACACCACCCACACTCCATTTCCTTCTGATCGCTGATTGATTATTGTAATTAGTTAGTTCTACTTACTGTTACTACTTACTCTTACTGTACTAGGAGTCTAGGACACTCAGTCACTGTGTTCATAGGCTACTAGCTCCTGCGTGCGGGCACTCACTGTCTGAGTGTACACACACCACCCACACTCCATTTCCTTCTGATCGCTGATTGATTATTAGTTAGTTCTACTTACTGTTACTACTTACTCTTACTGTACTAGGAGTCTAGGACACTCAGTCACTGTGTTCATAGGCTACTAGCTCCTGCGTGCGGTCACTCACTGTCTGAGTGTACACACACCACCCACACTCCATTTCCTTCTGATCGCTGATTGATTATTGTAATTAGTTAGTTCTACTTACTGTTACTACTTACTCTTACTGTACTAGGAGTCTAGGACACTCAGTCACTGTGTTCATAGGCTACTAGCTCCTGCGTGCGGGCACTCACTGTCTGAGTGTACACACACCACCCACACTCCATTTCCTTCTGATCGCTGATTGATTATTAGTTAGTTCTACTTACTGTTACTACTTACTCTTACTGTACTAGGAGTCTAGGACACTCAGTCACTGTGTGTTCATAGGCTACTAGCTCCTGCGTGCGGTCACTCACTGTCTGAGTGTACACACACCACCCACACTCCATTTCCTTCTGATCGCTGATTGATTATTGTAATTAGTTAGTTCTACTTACTGTTACTACTTACTCTTACTGTACTAGGAGTCTAGGACACTCAGTCACTGTGTTCATAGGCTACTAGCTCCTGCGTGCGGGCACTCACTGTCTGAGTGTACACACACTAAATTTACTTGTGATTACTACTGATTATTGTAACTGCTAGTTGTACTTCCTGACTGTTACTACTTACTTACTGTACTAGGGGACACTCACTCAGTCACCTCACCAACCAACCCACTCCATTAAAGTACCCCACTTTTCACCCGCCCTTTTAAAAAACTTTTGTCTATACGCCCAAAACATTGAAGATGTCTGGAAGTGGCAGCCAGCGCGGTTTGGGCAAGGGGAAGGGCAGCAAGGGAATCAGGAGGAGAGGGAGCAGCATTGTGGCAAGCCGCGGCCGCGGGCGCGCCACCATGCACAGTTCCGCAGCAGCAGCAGCAGCGTCAGTGGCTAACATTCCTCCCATAGCCACTGGCTGTGGACGCCTTAGGCGCCGCCCAGCAGGAGCATCTGCAACTCACGCTGCAGAGACACAGCAGCAGCAGCGTGTAGCACCTGCTCCCATTTTCCTCCAGCCGGGTCGGAAACGTCCCATTGAGGAAAAGGATGCAGACACTGTGGTGCAACTCATGACGGAGGATGAGCAGCCCGCCATCAGCTCTGCATCCGAGGCCTCCACCCTCACCACCACCACCACCCCTGTTCGCAGCAGCCGCCCAGCAGGGTCTGGGGAGGAGGCCAGTTCACCGTCACTCGCCGACCTGTCATTCAGCAGTCTTTTGACCCCAGGCATCATAAGTAAATTGTCTGCTGTTGTTGGCGATCTTGAGGAGGAGATGCTGATGGGCACTTTGGGGGATGAGGGATTGGACAGCAAGACTGTGGCGACAGTCAAGCAGCCCATCCATGCATCAGGAGAGGAGTTTGGGGGGTCCTCATCCCAGCAGGACATGTTTCAGGAGGGGGAGGATGATGATGACCCGGTGACAGACAGAGACTGGGTGCCACCACCTCCAGGGGATGTCGTCCTCAGCAGCTCTGAGGAGGAGGAGGAAGATGCGCTTGTGGGCCTTGCAAGGAGGCGCATCATTGCAAGCATTGGCAGCGTCCCACACCCTGCTGGTGTCTCAGGCTCAGCAGCAGCAGCATCAGCCAGTACCACCACCAGCCGCACCCAAGCCCCCCCCCCAACCACCACAGGGAGACAGGCAGCAGCGCTTCCATGCCGTAGGGGGATGTTTCTGTCACCAATCTGGCGCTTTTTCACCATGCCCACTGTGTACAGCAAGTACGCCACTTGCAACCACTGTCAGCGGAAGTTGAGCAGAGGTGCAGACCCCTTAAAGTTCAGCACCAGCTCGCTCATCAACCACCTTGCGGCTAAACATTTCCACCAGCATGAGGAGTTCCAGAGGCTGAAGGCATCTGGTGCTGGCAGTGGCACCACACCCATCACTGCACAGCCTTCAGCAGCAGCAGCAGCAACAGCAGCCACCCGCCCTCCTGCTCCTCCAGCAGCACCAGCAGGAGTGCGGAAATGCACTGCTCCTCCCCCCTCTGCAACTCCTGCCGCCGACACTGAGGCCTGTTCTGGCAGCCAGTCCTCAGTGGCCTCCTCTGCTGTGTCTGCTGATTCCCGTGTCAGCAAAAGGCCACGCCAGAGCCTTTTGAGCGAGTCCTTCCAGGGGGTGGTTAGGGCTCTGCCTCCCAGCAGCCGTCGCGTGCGGCAGCTGAACGGCTTGCTGGCACGGGCCATGTGCTCCCAACTCCTGCCGTACACGCTCGTGCAGGAGGGGAGCGACATTCGTGCGCTGCTTGCTTGCGCAGCCCCAGACTGGCAGCTCCCCAGCAGACACTTTTTCTCCCGCAAGGCCATTCCTGCACTGCACCGCTTTGTGATGGCCAATGTGGAGCGAGGGCTGGAGCACGCGGTTGGTGAAAGGGTCCACGTCACCATGGACTCCTGGAGCAGCCGCTTCGGGACAGGCCGCTACCTGTCCTTCACTGTCCACTGGGTCAGCTTGGTGGAAGGGGGTGAGGATGGGAGAGCAGCAGCGGGCACAGCAGCAGCAGCAACACAGTGGGTGGTGCCACCCCGCAGGGTCAGGGGAACTGCAGCAGGTTCCTCCGATCCTCTGCCATCCTCCGGCACACCTGGCCAAACCCCCCGCCTCAGCAGCAGCGTGAAGGCCCGCCACTGCCAAGCGCTGCTGCACTTGGTCAGCCTTGGGAAGACCAAGCTGACGGCAACCCATGTGTTGGCCAAACTCCAGGAGCAGGAGAGGATTTGGCTGACCCCCAGAGGCCTCAGAGTCGGAGAGGTGGTGGCCGACAATGGGGCCAATCTGGTTGCCGCAATACACAAGGGAAACCTGACCCACATCCCCTGTCTTGCCCACGTGCTGAACCTGGTGGTGCAGAAGTTCCTGCGCACCTACCAGGGGATGGGCGAACTGCTGGAAACGGCAAGGAATGTTGTGCGTCACTTCCGGCGCTCGGCTGCAGCCTGTGCGAGCCTGGAAGACGTGCAAAAGGAGCTGGATCTGCCACGCCATCGGCTGATCCTTGACGTTCCGACTCGCTGGAACTCCACCCTGGCGATGTTGGAGCGTCTGGTTGAACAGAGGCACGCTGTCAAACAGTACCTTGCCCTGGCCACTGTTTCCGCAGCTCTGAGAAGGGACAAGACCAGCAACTTCCCGTTCATCGTCCCCGATGATGACTGGAGGCACATGCAGCAGGTGTGCTTAGTGCTGGCTCCCTTCCTGCAGGCCACAAACATGGTGAGCAGGGACCATGCTATGGTCTGCGAGTGGGTGCCCCTGGTTTCTCTGCTGAACAGGGCCCTCGATGCTTTGCTGGAACAGGGAGCGGCAGCCTTGGACCAGCAGGAGCGGCAACCAGCTGCGCAGTCCACCTCTGAGGGGGAGGAGGAGGAGGACTTGGTGGAGGTCCCTGACCTGGCTGCTGATGAGGGGGATCAGCACAGCGCAGCTGAGTTGGTGCGGGGGTGGAGAGAGGATGAGGCGGCAGAGGAGGAGGATGAGGACAGCACTGTCGTCGATGTGCCAGCAGACGTGGCCCGCCTCTTCCCAATGGCAGCGCACATGCTGACGTGCCTGCGCAGGGACCCCAGGGTGATCCAGATGAAGCAGAGGGAGGACATCTGGATCAGCATGATGTTGGACCCACGCCTCAAGGGGAAGTTGAGCCAGTTCCTGCCGCCTGCAGGAGGAGACCCAGCGCAACAAATAAGGAGCTTGCAGCAGGCCCTTGTTGAGCGCTTGGAGGAAGCCTTCCCCCAGCCTTCCACCCCCACTGTCCAGCAGCCAGCACAGAGGCAGCAGCAGGTGCCTGCATCCAGCAGCAGCAAGCGCCCCACAGACCTGCTGTCTCTCAGCCACGAGCTCTACAGGACTGTAGAGGCTCCGGCAGCAGTGACTAGAGAGGAGATGCATGCAGCAGCATCCTCCTCCGGTCACAGCCAGCGCCTGACCCGCATGGTGGCTGACTACATGGGGTCGTACAGCGGGCTTGACAGCGATGCCCCTGTTGATCCCATGGAGTATTGGGTCAAGCGCATGGAGATCTGGAGCGAGCTGGCGCAGTACGCCCTGGAAGTGCTGTCCTGCCCCCCTTCCAGCGTGCTGTCCGAGCGCTGCTTCAGTGCAGCTGGTGGCGTGGTCACCGAGAAACGCTCACGTCTGTCTCACAAGTCTGTGGACAGACTGACGTTTCTCAAGATGAACCAGGCGTGGGTGGAAGGCGAGTTCCTGGCCCCTGTTGTCGGCGAGAGGGGGACATGAACTGGCTGCCGGAACCATCGTTAATGTGCCTTACCACCCTTTACCACCTCCTGGCTCCTGCTCACTAAGCCAGCCTGGTTCACTTTGACTATTACGTCGCCTGCAGCCACACATTTTACACCTACAGTGGGCTGCTGTGTACTGCCCTTCTGCTGTCTGTCTGTGTTTCCCACTGCCAGGGTACACAGATGATTTACCTTCTGCTGCCACTCTGCCACCAGCTATTACGTCAAACAATAGCTATATTGGTTGCAAAACCAAAAACCAAAAAACCATAAAAAAAAAAAAAAGGTTTAATTTTTCTGAGGTGCCCGGGTTGAAAACTGTGTTGTCCCAGTTGTGTATTGGACACAATGTGGGCTGCACGACCGCTGTCTGGGACCTCCTGTTGTGTTTATTTACAGCCCTGGTATCACCGCTAGGTACCAGGGCTATTATGTCACGCTGCACACTGCTCCTCCATACCTCCTCCTGCTGCTGCTGCTGCTGTCTGTCTGTGTTTCCCACTGCCAGGGTACACAGATGATTTAACTTCTGCTGCCACTCTGCCACCAGCTATTACGTCAAACAATAGCTGCTCGCCTACTCCTCCATTCCTCCTCCTGCTGCTGCTGTCTGTCTGTGTTTCCCACTGCCAGGGTACACAGATGATTTACCTTCTGCTGCCACTCTGCCACCAGCTATTACGTCAAACAATAGCTATATTGGTTGCAAAACCAAAAACCAAAAAACCATAAAAAAAAAAAAAAGGTTTAATTTTTCTGAGGTGCCCGGGTTGAAAACTGTGTTGTCCCAGTTGTGTATTGGACACAATGTGGGCTGCACGACCGCTGTCTGGGACCTCCTGTTGTGTTTATTTACAGCCCTGGTATCACCGCTAGGTACCAGGGCTATTATGTCACGCTGCCTACCTGCTGCCACACTCACACTGCTCCTCCATACCTCCTCCTGCTGCTGCTGCTGCTGCTGTCTGTCTGTGTTTCCCACTGCCAGGGTAAACAGATGATTTACCTACTGCTGCCACTCTGCCACCAGCTATTACGTCAAACAATAGCTATATTGGTTGCAAAACCAAAAACCAAAAAACCATAAAAAAAAAAAAAGGGTTTAATTTTTCTGAGGTGCCCGGGTTGAAAACTGTGTTGTCCCAGTTGTGTATTGGACACAATGTGGGCTGCACGACCGCTGTCTGGGACCTCCTGTTGTGTTTATTTACAGCCCTGGTATCACCGCTAGGTACCAGGGCTATTATGTCACGGCGAGCTGCCTGCCTCATTGACTGCCTGCTGCCACACACTCATCCTCCTCCTCCTGCTGCTGAATTTACCTCCTGCTGTCTTTGTGTTTCCACTGCCAGGGAGCACATACAATGGCGCTTCCAACATGCGTGCGCCCACCAGCTATTTGTTACGCTCAAAAATAGCTGCATTTCTTTAAAAAAAAATTGAAAAGAGAAATACGTGAAGAAGAAGAAGACGATATTGAAAAGGAAGGAGAAGAAGAAGAAGAAGAAGAAGAAGAAGAAGAAGAAGAAGAAGAAGAAGAAGAAGAAGAAGAAGAAGAAGAAGAAGAAGATATAGAAGAAGAAGATATAGAAGAAGAAGAAGATATAGAAGAAGAAGAAGAAGAAGAAGAAGAAGAAGAAGATATAGAAGAAGAAGAAGAAGAAGAAGAAGAAGAAGAAGAAGAAGAAGAAGAAGAAGAAGAAGAAGAAGAAGAAGATATAGAAGACGATATAGAAGAAGACGATATAGAAGAAGACGATATAGAAGAAGACGATATAGAAGAAGACGATATAGAAGAAGAAGATCTAGAAGAAGAAGATATAGAAGAAGAAGATCTAGAAGAAGAAGAAGAAAGATAAAGAAGAAGAAGAACAAGTATATACAGTAACACTACTGAACAAAATTAAGGACACAACTTCTCTTTCCACATTTTTTTTTAAAGGAACATCCCCACATAATCACTTGCTGTTGTTACTTGGAAAAAAAGAGGTTTCTTGCATCATTCACCCTCAAAACAAGTGTTGGAAGCTATTTAAGGCCAATTCGAATAGTCAGCTCGAATAGTTAGCTCGAATACCGACTCGAATAGTGAGCTCGAAGTCCGAGGTCGAATCGAATAGTAAAAATTATTCGACTCGAATATTCGAATGACCTCGAATAATTTACTATTCGAATTCGACCAAACTCGAATTTTAAAAAGGGGTATTTGAGCACCACTAATTAGTAGTCATGCCTGCAGAGGCCTCACATATCAGAGGTAAAACCTGTGTACATTGCTTAGGTGCTCAGTATTCCAGTAAGTCCTGACCCCTAGGTGAGGAGACTCTTAGAATAGAATAGGCTACAACCTCAAACATATAGATCTCATATCCATATACCGTATCTCTATTTCCATAAGCTCTACTTCCGTACCGTTCTGGATATCCATGTATTCATTCACAATGGTCAAAAGGACTTTACCTGAAATCTATGACTAGGAATGGCAAATAAATAATCTTTCCACTGTTCCTAAAATATGATTTATTCCTTTGCTTTTTGTTATCAGTTGGATATGGAGGCGAAAAAAAAACAAAACATTGATTGCTAGAAGGCAATGTTGTTCCATGATGGGAAGAAATACAGAAAAGGGGAATATAAAATGTCATATAAGTAGGAAAGACTGTAGGCCTAATCCAGGTCACTCTTTCGCACAAGTTTTCTCCTAGGAGATAATTTTTCATCTTCTGTTTAAAATAACTTTTGCACACTGCTATTGAAAAAGTACCAACATGTGATGCAGGTACCTCGGCGTGCCGCGCTGAGCGCCGAGACTGGGCGCACCATAGCAGCAATGCAATGGATATGTAGCGGTAATTCGGGGCACCGGCGGTTGCCAGACCTCGAATTACATCGCAACTCGGAGGGGCAATAGTATTTAACACTGCCGGGGAGTTTTGAGGCAACGTGGAGAGCTGTCGTTCGGCTCGCCCCGAGCTGGACTATCCCGTGCCCTAACAATATATACTCCCAACATGCAGGTGAGAAAGTACTGTCAACATTATTCTGAGTCTTTTCTTGCTTGCTGGTGGCTTAAGACATTTTATTTATAGTGTGGAGCTATCACCTAGGAGTAAACTTAGAGGAAAAAGGGAATTGGATTGTGCCCTATTTGTATAACCTTTGACCCACCTGTGGCACAAGTCTTCTACAATGGGCCCCTTTCTTTTCACTTTCATAATATAATATTACTTTCTGCGTGACATTCATTTGGAAGCCAGATGTTTGGCTTCAGTAATGTTGAAAATGAATGATTAATTCCAACGTTATGCCTTTTTCCCTTAAATGTATATAGTAAGCAAGGGCTGGAATACAATTTACTTACAAATAGAATTCTTCACCTCCATTTGCTTAGGCAGGATGTTAATACTTTTACTGTACCATTCAGAAAACATCCAAACTTAGCTTATTGCAATAGGGAAATCATAGAAACAGTGTAATGCTGTCTGTGTGGAAACTTCTTAATGAACTGTAGATAGCTATTGATTGTCCCGCTTGCCACCTACAAAACTTAAACATTTCCCATAGGGCTCAAGGGAGAATTTAAAAAGGTTGTAAAGACTTAGGAAAATAAATGAGGTATTGGATATTATTTACAAAGTTAATTATTTTACTGCCCTTCTTCATATTATTAACGCCCTTGCCGGTTATCCCGAGCTCAGCTCGGGGTAACCTGCGCAGGAGGATTTCTCAGGCCCCGCTGAGCCGATTTCTATCAAATATAAAGGAGCACACGCAGCCGGCACTTTGCCAGCCGCGTGTGCTACCTGATAGTCGCCGCAGCGCGGCGATCCGCCGCGTGTAGCGGCGAAAGAGGGTCTGACCAGGCGCCCGAGCCCAGCGCAGCCAGAACAAACAGTTCCGGCCAGCGCTAAGGGCTGGATCGGAGGCGGCTGACGTCAGGACGTCAGCTGACGTCCATGACGTCACTCCGCTTGTCGCTATGGCGACGAGGAAAGCGAAACAAGGAAGGCCGATCATTGCGGCCTTCCTTGTTACTTCTGATCGCCGGAGGCGATAAGAAAAGCGCATACGGAGCGCCCTCTAGTGGGCTTTCATGCAGCCAACTTTCAGTTGGCTGCATGAAATAGTTTTTTTTTTTATTTAGAAAAAACCCTCCCGCAGCCTCCCTGGCAATCTTAATAGAACGCCAGGGAGGTTAAATATTACACAAAGGTGGCTCTTCCAACAGAAGAGACACAAGGCCTTGAGCGAGCAAAAGAGGGTAGCAGCATCAAAGACTCTCTAAGCTCTTTTGTTAGGGGGTGGGGATCGTTTATCTACATAAGGAGACACTTTGAGGTGCTGTTGACATGTCTACTTGCCAGAGCAGAATCATCCACCAGGCAACCTAGGCAGGTACTTGGGGTCTAGTGGGGGTCAATGGGCCCACCAGCCACCTTCTTTGACCTCTCCCCACTTCATCTTACCAAAAGGACCACAAAGGGAGCCGAAAATGTACTACAATGTCATGTCCCAGGTCCTATTCCATCTTAATCCATCTCTGCTACTTGCAAGGGAGAGAGGTCTCGCTACCCAGTAGTTAACGTGAAATTATAGCAGGAATCCTGAATGGACTACATCATTAAGTTTTCACTGTGAGCAGCAACACATGATTACTTCTGCTTGGGCAGCAAGTGGATTTCCTCAGCTTTACCACCTCCCAGTCTGACACTGCACTCCTCCTCACTGTTACGTGTCACCTTGGTGCTATGGGGTACATATTTATTTCCTTTTAAACAATACCAGTTGACTGGCAGCCCTGCTAATCTATTTGGCTGCAGTAGTGTCTGAATAACACCAGAAACAAGCATGCACCTAATCTTGTCAGACCTGACAATAATGTCAGAAACACCTGATCTGCATATGCTCGTTCAGGGTCTATGGCTAAAAGTATTAGATTCAGAAAAGATCAGCAGGATAGCCAGGCAACTGGTATTGCTCATAAGGAAATATAAATGGCAGCCTCCATATTCCTCTCACTTCAGTTGTCCTTTAATGTCTTCCATCTGTTGTTTTGTCAACACAGGGAACTCATTTGAGGAAAAACACAATCCTATTGCAATTTCTGCTGGCACACAGAAGAGTTAAGTAAAATAATTTTAGGTGTTCCAGGCAATTTGACAAGAAGACAAACGTAAGAAGGTCAGAAAGAACCTAAATATCATCAGAAAAGATAATCTGGAGGACATTCTAGCCAAATGTGTATAGAGTGTGGCAAGAAATGAATAGCTTGGTGTACAGAAGAGTCACAGGATGCATTCCAGCCATTGTATTGCACTAAAGGGCCTTTACACCAGTTCCTCTTAGGGTGTCATCCTACTTTGTATTGTATGTCATGTTATAGATCAAAAGAATGCATCCTATTAGATGATTGGTGTCTTCTTGGGAGGAGCATCATACTTAAAGAGGGATTGTCAGCCATAAAATCAAATTCAATTTACCCACTGCTCTGTGTTTCTTATGTAGCCTGCAACATGACCCTGAATCAGAAATGTTTCTGCTGTAATAAATCGTATCTCAGTTATTCTGGCTCTATTTGGTACATTGCCAACGAGAAGGAAGCTTGGTATCTTCCCTCCCACATCCCTGCTGCTCACTGATTGGCTTAGGGCAGTTCAGTGAGCTGCTGAAATACAATCTATGCGAGATATGAAAGTGCAGGTTCTAGGAGAAAAAAAAGAGTAAGGGAGGAAATGACATCAGGATTGTCTTCAGTCAGAAGCAGTAAAAATGAAAAATGCCTGAAACAGTTTTCTCTTTATTTACTATATAAAATTCACTGAAATAAAAATGTGGACAGTACAATACATATGTTATGTAAGTAGGGCAAGCATTTGTCTACTTATATATGTGTTTTTTTTCCTGGGATAGTATGGCTGTCCCTCCTGCTCAAGCTCATACACACTTTCAATCAATGTCACCCAACGAGGATCGGGACCCGATTTCTCAGGCCATATTGCATGGCCAAGGCTGTGCAGAGGCATCACTGGTTTGCAAGAAAGCAATGTTTCTGATTTAGCTGGGGGCAGAGCATTATGGGAGTGACATCATGTGGAGGGCGTGGTAAGAGGGGAGAACAATGCTATCTCCTGTCACTTAGCCAAAGTGATCTGCCAAGATGGATCGCTAGCCAATCGGTCAGGGCAGGGGCGTAACAATAGACCATGCAATGGATGCAGCCGCAGGGGGGCCTAGAAGTCACAGGGGGCCCCATCCTGAGAGACTGACAAGTGAGGGCATGGAGAGAAAAAACGTTCTGTTCTTTGCAAAATTGATCTAATGACTGCATCTGCTCAGCCACTGATAATTAATCATACAAAGTTTAGCAGGCAAGATTTGTAGCCAGTCCCTATTCAGTGTGCAGGGGGAGGGGGCCCCATCCAAAGTTTTGCAGGGGGGCCCAGTGATTTCTAGTTACGCCCCTGGGTCAGGGGATATTTCGGGCCTTTATATCTACTGTATATTGCTATTGGATCCAAGCACAGCTTATTAACGCAAGGGCTTGTTCTTATTTTTGTAATAGGGTTGCTTTAAACATGATGATATTTGAGTCAGCAGGAGGACAGAAGCTCCCTCTCCCAGCATACAGAAGACAGGGCTACACACAGAACTCAGCCTTTTGTTGTGGAGTTTTCTTGTAAACATTTTCTTTCAGGCTCCAGGCTGGTGTCCTTTCATCGACTTTGAATGTTGCTATTTTTCATGGCCTTCCTTTTGCTCCTTTCTCTATGGCAAAGCGGTGGCAGCCTGGCTAATTAGCAGCGCATCAATTTGCTTTATTATCTTTGAAGGATTCAATAAATTGTATGTGGTGGCAGCCAGCGACAAGCTTGGTGAGTCCTGTGCAGAGGATGATGAATAGGGGGTTTGCGAGGGTGAACACTCGACGTGATTTAACATTGTGCCGCTTCCCTCAGACTCCTAATGGGCAAAATGGCTTCAGAATGAACTTCATCGTCGCCACTTTCCATCTCCCGAACGAAGCTATTGGTATGCCGTTATATAACGCTATAAATCCTACCCTTAGGCTATAGCGTCAGCCACGGCTAAAGGCTTATAATGAGACCCTCCGAGGCATTAATGGACAATTTCGCTCCCCACTCCGCCATGCTCATCCACTGACCCTTCCCTACAATCACAATGGACAATCAGTTGGCAATCACTTCCAACAGGCACTCTGTATAAAACCGGCTACAGCCATAAAGCTCCGTCCATCACTGAGAGGAAATCACAAAGGACAGATATTTATGTGTAATCTCTTCTTGCCATATTGTTCTGTTACAGCAGTATTTCAGTGGTGGCTATGCCTTGAGTCCATTGTTTGCGTAATATGCAATGCGCTAAGCTTCCGTATGCAACCTGCATACTTTTCATTCTATCTTGCCTGCCGGTGGGGGGATTTAAGTCGTGAGAGGGATGGGGTCGAAAAAAAAAATAAACATGACAAATCGCACAATCTGACAGCCATCTGAGACAAGAATATTATTTATTGATCCCTTTCACGGCCTTTCACAGTCAAGACATACAGCGCATTTTGTTTATGTGGTTTTGACATACTGGGATTGGAATATATAGTCAATACCGGCCAATTCTCATGTTTGTGTCATCAGATCTGTCTTATGTTTTGAAAACACATTTCTCAGACAATCACAGCTGTATGTAAGGTCCATGTCTGACCAGACAAAACAGTAAAAACATACAACAATGACCTTATTTTAAAGCGTACTTGAAGTAAAAAAAAAAAAGATACTTACCGCAATCTTCTTATCCCCCCTCCATCCCCGCACTGGGACTCTTAGAAAATATTTGATGTTAATGTTGAATATAGCTCTATGATGCGCTTCTCCTCTGTGTAGAAGTGTTACCACACTGCGCAGGTGCAAAGTACAGCTTACACCAGTGCTTGTGTGTGGCTTTTTCCTTCGTGCACTAGCAGTTTCATGCTAGCGTGCAGGCGCAAACCCTACCACCGCCTGCCTCCCCATATACATCTGTGAAAAGAAAGTTGGTCCTGGTGAGCAGCGGAGGGGTCGATGAAGATTGGGGAAGCATCTGGAGCATCCACAAGTTTCCCTTTATAATGGCGACTACCGTGTTTCCCCTAAAGTAAGAAATCCCCTAAAAATAAGACCTAGCAGGAATGCCTAGCATACTTGAAATATAAGACATCCCCCAAATGTAAGCCCTAGCAGCAGCCCACATGACACTAGCAAGTCATGCTCAATACAAAGCCTGGATACAGGAGAGCAGCAGTATAATGTGAGTTCTACAGTCCTGTATGTGTCAGGCAATTTGTGTTTTTGTTGGAGCCATCCCTCCTGATCTGTCGTGATAAGCATCAGCAACACTTCACCTCTTCACCTCTTCCCAGACACACAGCTTACCCGAGCCTGACAGAGTTCTCTGTCTGCAAGAAATAGACTCTTACACTCATGATCATCAGAATCAATTTCTTGTAAGTGAGAGCCAATATCTGCAAATCACAAGCTCTGTGCATGCTACTTGTGTTTCAGCATGGCATGCAGTATATACATTTTGTATATGAAAACTACCAGTTACCCCCAAAAATAAGACATCCTCTAAAAATAAGCCCTAGCAAATCTTATGGAGCAAAAATTAACATAAGACAGTGTCTTGGCCCCTCCTTAGATCCCTTCCACCACCTGGCCACCTGGCCTTACCAGAAAAGCCATAAGATAAGTAAGAAGAGCCAAATCTGCTATCTTGCCTAGTGCCCCATTAAACCCTAATCCATCTCTGAGAAGAAGTCATGGTTAACTGCATCCTGGTGCCACAGCGTCTACCAATTGGACGCAATATCCTTTTCTGGCAATAGTAAACTCCGAGCAAAGTAAGAAGAAGGATCACAGCATGGTCCCTATCATGTTAGCTATTCAGGCCTCCCAGCACAACCACCAGCTGCAGCGTTGCTCCAGCCTGTAGATGTTTTTCTCATCTATGCACAATACAAGAGGCAAACACCAGGGGGAGGAAAGAGTGATGGAGTCAGGCTGCTTCTTCTTCACACTCAGAAGTGAAGCAAAGGGCTAAAAGTGGACATTGGATCGCAGAAAGAAAGGATAGTCACGAGTTAGGTGTTGGAATATTATTATTTATTATTATTGATATAGCGCCAACATAGTCTGCAGTGCTTTACAAAGCACAATAAGATGACAAGGGGAACATAGGTACAACCAAGAAATGTACAGCAGAGTCTCAAGCAGCACAAATATTGCAACAAAAACAGTAAACATTAGGAGGATGTGGATCCCATACCATGGATGATCAGCTGACTGGAGAATGCTAATGCCTCTGTCTCTGCTGCAGCCCTGCAGTGGATTTGTCTAAATACTGCTTCCTCCCCTCTTCCTTGTCCTGGATCTGACACAGTCCCAATCACAGAACAATTACATATGAAAAGCGTGTCTGAACTGGAACTTCAAATTCAGCTTTGCACATTGTAAGGCTTAAAAAGCGACAATATGATTAAAAAACAATAAAAATAACATGGCAAAAAACAAATACATATGGCCCCACCTGCACAGTAGCAAGGAGCTGCTCCTGCACAAATGGCTGTTATTGTGCAGGCGTGGCAGAACCCGCACAGACACAGTCCAGCTGCACTCATGCATGAAAAGGCATGCGGGTGCGATCAGTAATCCGATAAGCTCTTGTTAGATTTCTTTCAGGGATCCGTACTTGGCAACCAGCGCAGTTTCTAGGGCCATGCCAGGCGTGTGACCGCCCTAAGTGCAGTGAGGAGGGGGGCGCCATGATGGAGGGGGGAGCTTCTGCCAGTCACTAATTTAGTGTGCACATGGAAAGTGAGAAATAACCTTTCCTTCTCTGTGCTGAAAATTACTCAATGCAGATAGAGGAAAATACCTGGGCTGGTTTGACTGCAAATAAAGTACAGATTCCAGTCTTAAAAAGAAGTGCAATTAGTGCTTAACTTCAGTTTTGGAAATGCTTAGCTGGTTGCAAATTGAAATAGAGATGTACTTTTTTAAAGAACCTAAAATTGCAAAAAGATTTGTGCACCAGTGATACATGCTTATAATTAGTGGAATTTTACTGTGAATACATTCTGTAATTAATGCTATTCCAATAAATTAAATTAAAGCAAGCAGAAAAGCAATGGCATGTACATAGCTATGTGCCTCAAGTCAGGTAGCACTTACAGTTAATTATCCACCAGGGCAGCATATGCCAGATATGTAAGACAACAGTGCATCCAGCTCTGAGAGAACAAAGCATTGTTTTGCAAGATGTATAGTCATAGCTCCAGCATGTCTGAAGTGTGATATTACAGCTGGAGTAGGCCCGAAGTGAGGGAATGAGATGTGTCACATTGCATGTATGTCATTGATGGATGATGAGAGCCACTTGAGGCACAGTCACATTCGCTTTATTTTTTATCAATAATATATAAATATATATATTTCTTATCATTCTTTATTGCTCACATGGCTTGTCAGAACAAGATGGATGGACTGTAGCCTGCAGCATCAATTCCAGCAGCAGTAGACAGACTGCTGCATTTAACCCTTGCCCCCCGTCTGCTTTGGCTTTCTCCACGGCCAGCATACACTGAGGGCAGAATGTGTCTGTGGGATGTGCAGGGAAGGGATCCAGGCTGCTTGTCAGATGGGCTGTGGCAGCTGTGAGGAGACCTCTAGGACGGCTATGCTGCATCACAGCAGCTGCGGAACAATTCTATTAATACCTCCAGTGCAAGAGAGGCCTACAAAACACCGGCAATTTGTATTCATAAGACGCGGCTGCTGTTTCAGGGAAGTGCTGCTGTGGCCCATCTCCTCTTCTTGAAAATCTCCCTCTGGTGTGACAACACTGAGAGTTTAATCTGTGTTAATATGTTCCTGTTTTCCAAGATATTGCAGCAATAAAGTGAGCTGATCTTTAAAGGGAATCTGAAGTAAAAATAAACTTACAATATAATGATTTGTATGTGTAGTACAGCTAAGAAATAAAACATTAGCAGCAGAGATATGAGTCTAATATTATTTCCAGTACAGTAAGAAACTCCAGTTGTTCTCTATGCAAAAGAGTCACTAATCTCTCCACCACTTTCAAAGTCGCAGAGAACTCTGTCTTCTGAAGCTTATTATCTCAAGTGTCTGTCACTGAATTTTGTTTTTTTCTGCAGAGGACAGTTCAAAAGTTCACTGGCCTGCTCTGTGAAATCATTTAGGATGCTAAGTGTAGTGTGTAAACTGCAAATATTAGAGAATGATGCAATGTTATAAAAAAAAACTATGTAACTGAAAATAAAAATATGAGACTATTTTCTTTGCTACTAATGTTCTAGTAATTATCCATACTACACATACAATTCATTATATCATACATTTTGTTTTCACTTCAGTGTCACTTTAATACAGAAAAAAAGGCCTCAGCTGCTTCATGATCAACTGGTTTTCACATCCTACTCAGGGCAGTTTCTAGGCTAAATTGCACCCAGGGCGAGGGTGTAAAACTGTGCCCCTTCCCCCCCCCCCACCCCTGTGGACTCGCAAACCCTTACTCTTTAGGGACAGTCACAAAGGCACAGGTCACAAGTAGATCTGCCTACTTACTAGTGACCAGCCACTCATCCAGAAGGAAGCAGGGACCAGGAGAACACAGAGGCGAGGCGAGCCCGGAGAGCCGACTCCTACATGGGTGCCGCGCACTGACAGCCTGCAGTACTGCTACAGGACATCGGGTGTCATCATGCGGTGGTGACGTGATGATGACTTGACGTCTGATGCAGGCAGCCGAGGAGGAGTCAAAGAAGGTGATCACACTGGTAATCTTCTTTCTTTTTCCATGTGGCTGCACTACGCATCACCAGCTTCCTAGAGGTTATGTCCTTCTGCCTGCGCCCCCCTTCTTCTACTTGCCAGTCTGCACCCAGGGCGGTCGCCCTGTCCGCACTGCCCAAGAAACGGCCCTGATCTTACTGACCAGAACGCTACTTTGATTCTGGGGGGAGGAGAGAAAAAGGCTCTGAGGACAATTGTTCTGCTGTTTCTTGCCTTTCTTCTTATCAGAACTTGAAAGGCATGCTCTTAAAGGCCACCATCATGAAAATATAAAAAAAGAACCCATTTGTTGAGCTCAGAGATAAAAATTGTAAGCATGAGACATTTTTTTTCTAATTTTAAAAGAACACAAGGTGTAATAATTGTCAAAAGTAAATACTTATCTGAGGAGAGGAAAGTCTCTGGATCCTCCAGAGGTTTCCTGCACTGTCCTCCGGTCCTCCGCCTCAGCCCAGGACCAGCCTTGTTTCTATGGTCGAGCCAGTGACCACCCTGAGTGCTGTCACTTCTCCCTTACCTATTGCCCGTCATAGGTAGCTACAGGTCTTAGCATTAGCTAGCCAGAGGTACACAGTATTAAAGAAAACCTGTCACCAAAAAAAACCCCTCTGGGGGATACTTACCTTGGGAGGAGAAGCCTCTGGATCCTAACGAGGCTTTCCCCATCCTACAGTGTCCTGGCAATCCAGCGCTGTAACCCCTCGACCAGCGGTGAGGTAAATATTTACCTACCGCAATCCTACGCAGGTGCACAAGTGGCTGTTTGTTCGGGATAAGGCGAAAATAAACAAGCCCGATCACATCCGCTCTACTGAGCAGACACGAGTCCTTTGCACCTGCACAGTAGAGCGGATCGATAGGGCTCAGCTATTTCCACCTTAGCCTGAATGAAGAGCCGCTAGTGTGCCTGCGCAGGATCGCGGTAGGTAAATATTGCATGCACATGCGCACCCTTGTCAAGCCTTGTCGAGGGACTTTCTGGGGAACCAGCGCTGGATTCCCCCAAGCTTCAGAAGATGGGCAAGCATCATTGGGACCCTGAGGTTTCCCCCTCTCAAGGTAAGTATTCCTCAGAGGGTTTTTTTCTTCTTCTTACAGAATCTCTTTAAGTAGCTAGTGGTGCCCTTTACTGAAGGAAGATCTGGTCGGTGGAATGACAAGAGTAGGGTGAGTAACCTCTCATTCATACTTTGCTCAGGAATCTGCATAGGGATGTCACCAATAGAACACAAGAGACGGCACACAAATGGCTGCAATGATTTTGCTGTATTTGGAACAAGTGCACACTACATGTTACGGATAGAGATGTCGCGAACCTCCGATTTTTGGTTCGCAACCCTGTTCGCGAACTTCCGCGAAAGGTTCGGTTCGCGAAAAAGTTCGCGAACCGCAATAGACTTCAATGGGGAGGCGAACTTTAAAAATTTGAAAAAATTCTACCAGCTAGAAAACATGTTTCAAGAGCTCTAATACCTGGAGGCACACCTGATTGAGTGAAATACACATCACTGCTGGAGGACCCGCCCACCCTTCTCCAAGCTAGGTCCTTTATACCATTTGACTCAGTTGTCTGCCTACACTAATTAGTTATGGGAGAGCTGCTACACACTCTGCTAGGGAGATTTTAATTGGCCTCCTCCCTCCTACCAGAGGGAGGAGGGTCTCATCTGCCAGGGAATTCCAGTATTTCAAAAACCAGCTTATATACCATGATAGGGATTTGAACCCAGGCCTCAGGGTATGGTAGGCAACTAACATATCCATTGTACCACCAACACTACTAGCTGAAAGTAGCTGAAAGTAGCTGAAAGTAGCTTAGCATGTACCATTTATGCTTAATGCAAGAGAAAAATTAGACAAGACAAATAACATTTATATCACACTTTTCTCCTGGCAGATTCAAAGCACCAGAGCTGCAGCCACTAGGGCACACTCTATAGGCAGTAGCACAGATATGTAGCCAGACATTACTTTTTATTTTGTGTTCAACAGTTGTCAAGAGAAAAATTAGACAAGATAGCAGTGTTAGGAAGACTTGCCTAAGGTCTCCTACTGAATAGGTGCTGGCTTACTGAACAGACAGAGATGAGATTCAAACTCTGGTCTCCTGTGTCAGAGGCAGAGCCATTCACCACTACACCATTACACCATGCAGCCACTGCTTACAGACATGTAGCTAGACATGTAGCCAGACATGGCCTTGTATTTTGTGTTCAACAGTTGTCACGAGAAAAATTAGACAAGATAGCAGTGTTAGGAAGACTTGCCTAAGGTTTCCTACTGAATAGGTACTGGCTTACTGAACAGACAGAGACGAGATTTGAACTCTGGCCTCCTGTGTCAGAGGCAGAGCCATTCACCATTACACCATGCAGCCACTGCTTACCGACATGTAGCCAGACATGGCCTTGTATTTTGTGTTCAACAGTTGTCACAAGAAAAATTAGACAAGATAGCAGTGTTAGGAAGATTTGCCTAAGGTCTCCTACTGAATAGGTGCTGGCTTACTAAACAGACAGAGACAAGATTCAAACTCTGGTCTCCTGTGTCAGAGGCAGAGCCATTCACCATTACACCATGCAGCCACTGCTCACCGACATGTAGCCAGACATGGCATTGTATTTTGTGTTCAACAGTTGTCACGAGAAAAATTAAACAAGATAGCAGTGTTAGGAAGACTTGCCTAAGGTCTCCTACATAGGTGCTGGCTTACTGAACAGACAGAGACGAGATTTGAACTCTGGTCTCTTGTGTCAGAGGTAGTGTTGGGCGAACATCTAGATGTTCGGGTTCGGGCCGAACAGGCCGAACATGGCCGCGATGTTCGGGTGTTCGACCCGAACTCCGAACATAATGGAAGTCAATGGGGACCCGAACTTTTGTGGTTTGTAAAGCCTCCTTACATGCTACATACCCCAAATTTACAGGGTATGTGCACCTTGGGAGTGGGTACAAGAGGAAAAAAAAAATTTAGCAAAAAGAGCTTATAGTTTTTGAGAAAATCGATTTTAAAGTTTCAAAGGGAAAACTGTCTTTTAAATGCGGGAAATGTCTGTTTTCTTTGCACAGGTAACATGCTTTTTGTCGGCATGCAGTCATAAATGTAATACATATAAGAGGTTCCAGGAAAAGGGACCGGTAATGCTAACCCAGCAGCAGCACACGTGATGGAACAGGAGGAGGGTGGCGCAGGAGGAGAAGGCCACGCTTTGAGACACAACAACCCAGGCCTTGCATGAGGACAAGAAGCGTGCGGATAGCATGCTTTGTACCACCATGCAGTCATAAATGTAATAAAGATAAGTGGTTCAATAAACAGGGACCACGCGGCAACGCTAACCCAGCAGCAGCACACGTGATGGAACAGGAGGAGGCGCAGGAGGAGAAGGCCACGCTTTGTGAGACACAACAACCCAGGCCTTGCATGAGGACAAAAAGCGTGCGGATAGCATGCTTTGTACCGCCATGTAGTCATAAATGTAATAAAGATAAGAGGTTCCATAAACAGGGACCGGCAACGGTAACCCAGCAGCAGCAGCAGCAGCAGCAGCACACGTGATGGAACAGGAGGAGGCGCAGGAGGAGAAGGCCACGCTTTGTGAGACACAACAACCCAGGCCTTGCATGAGGACAAAAAGCGTGCGGATAGCATGCTTTGTACCGCCATGTAGTCATAAATGTAATAAAGATAAGAGGTTCCATAAACAGGGACCGGCAACGGTAACCCAGCAGCAGCAGCAGCAGCAGCAGCACACGTGATGGAACAGGAGGAGGCGCAGGAGGAGAAGGCCACGCTTTGTGAGACACAACAACCCAGGCCTTGCATGAGGACAAAAAGCGTGCGGATAGCATGCTTTGTACCGCCATGTAGTCATAAATGTAATAAAGATAAGAGGTTCCATAAACAGGGACCGGCAACGGTAACCCAGCAGCAGCAGCAGCAGCACACGTGATGGAACAGGAGGAGGCGCAGGAGGAGAAGGCCACGCTTTGTGAGACACAACAACCCAGGCCTTGCATGAGGACAAAAAGCGTGCGGATATAGCAGCAATGCTTTTTGCCGCCATGCAGTCATAAATGTAATACAGATGAGAGGTTCAATAAACAGGGACCGGAAATGCTAAACCATCCCAGATGTTCATCGGTCATGTTACTTGGTTGGGGTCCAGGAGTGTTGCGTAGTCGTTTCCAATCCAGGATTGATTCATTTTAATTTGAGTCAGACGGTCTGCATTTTCTGTGGAGAGGCGGATACGCCGATCTGTGATGATGCCTCCGGCAGCACTGAAACAGCGTTCCGACATAACGCTGGCTGCCGGGCAAGCCAGCACCTCTATTGTGTACATTGCCAGTTCGTGCCAGGTGTCTAGCTTCATGCCCGGTTTCAGGTCCAGCGGTGCCAGCCACAAATCCGTCTGTTCCTTTATTCCCCTCCAAATTTCCTCCCCTGTGTGCTGCTTATCCCCAAGGCAGATCAGCTTCAGCAACGCTTGCTGACGCATGCCAACAGCTGTGCTGCACTGCTTCCACGATCCTACTGCTGCTGGTGCTGGGTTAGCATTTCCGGATGAGGTACAGCTTTGAGATGCGTTGGAGGAGAAGGAGTCAGAGAGGTAGGTGCTGCTGTTGTTATCCAGCTGTTTGCGGCGTGGGCAACACCCGCGCCGTAGCAGGTGAGGAATCGCTGCCAGGCTCCACAAGGTTCACCCAGTGCGCGGTAAGGGAGATGTATCGACCCTGGCCGAACGCACTCGTCCAGGTGTCAGTGGTGAGGTGAACCTTGCAGGCAACGGCATTCTTCAAGCTTCGGGTTATTTAGCTGACCACGTGCTCATGCAACTCAGGCACTGCAGAGCGCGCAAAGTGGTAGCGGCTGGGAACCACGTAACGTGGGATGGCCACTGACATCATGCCCTTGAAGCTGTTTGTCTCCACCACTCGATATGGCAGCATTTCGCAGGCCAGAAGCTTGGCTATGCTGGCTGGCTGTTACTGCCACGGCCCGGGGGTCATTTGCTGGCAATTTCCTCTTGTGCTCAAACATCTCAGAGACAGACAACTCAACCGTAGCGCTGCACACCGAAGGGCTGTTGGTTGTTGTGTTTGATGAACACTGGGAGACCTCAAGAGCACTAGTCCGGAAAGTGACAGTGTCAGCATCGTCTGATGTTTGTGAATGTTGTGAACCACGCAATGGCTGGGCTACTGCTGCTGCTGAGGCGGGTCTGGTGGTGAGTCTGGTGAACCCAAGGGAGGCAGTGTTGCTGGTGGTACCCTGTCCTGCCGCGTTTGCCCACAGAGTGGGATGTTTGGATAGAATGTGGCGGCTCATGCTGGTGGTGGAGAGGTTGTTAATACTTTTCCCCCTGCTCAGGCGGGTCTTGCACACCTTGCAAATCGCCATGGTAACATCCTCAGTGCAGTCTTCAAAGAAAGCCCAGACTTTAACTGGCTGAGGACTCGGACCTCGTGCGTGATGTGCTGGTGCTGCTTAACCCACTGCTGGACGCTTGAGAGGTCATCCAAGTAATTATCTGGTCCTGTTCTTTTGGATCTGTGAGGGTTGTTGTCCTGGACAACATGGGCAGTATTGAGTGGGTTTTCTTGGGTGCTCCCCTGTGGCCTGTACGTGAACCGTCAGGGGAAACACCTCTTCCCTTGCCCCTCCCTCTTTCACCGGATTTCTTCCTCATTTCACTTATCCTTAAAGTACACGCTGACTGGCAGCAGTACAGTGGCAGTACAGAAATGCTATACAGTGGTGGGTGAGCGGTGTACCACTATTGTCAGCAGTGACACAGAGCACAATGCTATACAGTGGCGGGTGAGCGGTGTACTACTGTTCCCAGCAGACACAGAGTGGAAGTAAACACAATGCTATATAGTGTGGCTGAGCCGTGTACACAGAGTGGCATTAAACACAATGCTATATAGTCTGCTATATAGTCACCCCGAACAGGGTGATGTTCTGCAGAACCCGAACAGTGGCAAACACTGTTCGCCCAACACTACTGGGAGGGAACGCAGATTTTAGTACCTAAACACACGATACAACATGTTTTCCGGGGTCGGACTCTGAGGCACATACAGATGGTCCCGATCATCATCCTCATCATACAACTCTTCTCCTGAGTCTGACCCACCCACCACCTCTGCCACCCCAACATCCCCAGACACAGACCCCTCATCGTCCTCAACATTAACTTGGGATGCTGGCCTGAGCCAGACCTCCTCCTCCACATCAGGCCCCATCATCTCCTCAATGGCAGCCCTCATTAATCGCTCTGGCGACGGACTGATGGACACAACGTTCTCCTCCGGGGAGGGCTGCTGCTGACCACTGGCTGCTGGGGTGGATGTTATAGCTTGCGTGGGGCGTTGGCTGTTGCTGTTGTTGGGAGTTCTGCTCACAGCGGAGGTCTCTGGGGAACTCATGTTGAGCTCATATAGTGGTTGACGGTGAGTGGAGTATTACTGATCCCAGCAATATACACACTGACTGGCAGAGTACGCAATGCTATATAGTGTGGCTGAGCGGTGTACACAGAGTGGCAGTAAACACAATGCTATATAGTCTGGCTGAGCGAGCGGTGTACTACTGTTCCCAGCAGAATCAGAGTGGCAGTAAACAATGGTATATAGTCTGGCTGAGCGGTGTACACAGAGTGTCAGTAAACAATGGTATATAGTCTGGCTGAGCGAGCGGTGTACTACTGTTCCCAGCAGAATCAGAGTGGCAGTAAACAATGGTATATAGTCTGGCTGAGCGGTGTACACAGAGTGTCAGTAAACAATGGTATATAGTCTGGCTGAGCGGTGTACACACAATGCTATATAGTCTGCTATATAGTGTCAGTAAACAATGGTATATAGTCTGGCTGAGCGAGCGGTGTACTACTGTTCCCAGCAGAATCAGAGTGGCAGTAAACAATGGTATATAGTCTGGCTGAGCGGTGTACACAGAGTGTCAGTAAACAATGGTATATAGTCTGGCTGAGCGGTGTACACAGAGTGTCAGTAAACAATGGTATATAGTCTGGCTGAGCGGTGTACACAGAGTGGCAGTAAACACAATGCTATATACTCTGGCTGAGCGAGCGGTGTACTACTGTTCCCAGCAGACACAGAACAGTAAACAGAATGCTATATAGTGTGGCTGAGCGAGCGGTGTACCACTATTCCCAGCAGACACAGAACAGTAAACAGAATGCTATATAGTGTGGCTGAGCGAGCGGTGTACCACTATTCCCAGCAGACACAGAACAGTGAACAGAATGCTATATAGTGTGGCTGAGCGAGCGGTGTACCACTATTCCCAGCAGACACAGAACAGTGAACAGAATGCTATATAGTGTGGCTGAGCGAGCGGTGTACCACTATTCCCAGCAGACACAGAACAGTGAACAGAATGCTATATAGTGTGGCTGAGCGAGCGGTGTACCACTATTCCCAGCAGACACAGAACAGTAAACAGAATGCTATATAGTGTGGCTGAGCGAGCGGTGTACCACTATTCCCAGCAGACACAGAACAGTAAACAGAATGCTATATAGTGTGGCTGAGCGAGCGGTGTACCACTATTCCAAGCAGACACAGAACAGTAAACAGAATGCTATATAGTGTGGCTGAGCGAGCGGTGTACCACTATTCCCAGCAGACACAGAGTGGCAGTAAACAGAATGCTATATAGTGTGGCTGAGCGAGGTACACAGAGTGGCAGTAAACAGAATGCTATATAGTGTGGCTGAGCAAGCGGTGTACTACTATTCCCAGCAGACACAGAGTGGCAGTAAACAGAATGCTATATAGTGTGGCTGAGCGAGGTACACAGAGTGGCAGTAAACAGAATGCTATATAGTGTGGCTGAGCAAGCGGTGTACTACTGTTCCCAGCAGTGACACAATGACAGGGGGGACCCTGGCTAGCGTGGCTGGAGCGCGAACTACCCTGCCTGCCTACCCAAAGCTAAACCCACAGACAAATGGCGGAGATATGACGTGGTTCGGGTATTTATTTACCCGAACCACGTGACAGTTCGGCCAATCAGAGCGCGTTCGGGTCCGAACCACGTGACCCGTTCGGCCAATCACAGCGCTAGCCGAACGTTCGGGGAACGTTCGGCCATGCGCTCTTAGTTCGGCCATATGGCCGAACGGTTTGGCCGAGCACCGTCAGGTGTTCGGCCGAACTCGAACATCACCCGAACAGGGTGATGTTCTGCAGAACCCGAACAGTGGCGAACACTGTTCGCCCAACACTAGTCAGAGGCAGAGCCCTTCACCATTACACCATGCATCCACTGCTTACAGATCTGTAGCCAGGCATGGCCTTGTCTTTTGTGTTCAACAGTTGTCCAAAGAGAACCTCAGATAGCCAGGTAGATTCATATCTCTCTCTCTCTCTCTCTCTCTCTCTCTCTCTCTCTCTCTCTCTCTCTCTCTCTCTCTCTCTCTCTCTCTCTCTCTCTCTCTCTCTCTCTCTCTCTCTCTCTCTCTCTCTCTCTAGTAGGGATGGTCACCGCTTTCCGCGGAATTGTATTTTGAGCATAAATTGATTGAGCATAAATGGTACATGCTAGGCTGGCTTCAGCATGTAGTGTTGGTGAGAGAGAGAGAGAGAGACTACATGTCTGTGAGCAGTGGCTTGTCTAATTTTTCTCTTGACAACTGTTGAACACAAAATACAGGGCCATGTCTGGCTACATATCTGTACTACTGCATATAGAGTGTGCCCTAGTGGCTGCAGCTCTGGTGCTTTGAGTCTGCCAGGAGAAAAGTGTGATATAAATGTTATTTGTCTTGTCTAATTTTTCTCTTGCATTAAGCATAAATGGTACATGCTAGGCTACTTTCAGCTACTTTCAGCTACTTTCAGCTACTTTCAGCTACTTTCAGCTACTTTCAGCCAGTAGTGTTGGTGGTACAATGGATATGTTAGTTGCCTACCATACACTGAGGCCTGGGTTCAAATCCCTTTCATGGTATATAAGCTGGTTTTTGAAATGCTGGAATTCCCTGGCAGATGAGACCCTCCTCCAGGAACCCACAAACAGGCTAATTAAAATCTCCCTAGCAGAATGTGTAGTAGCTGTCCCTTAACTAATTAGTGTAGGCAGTATAAGGACCTTACGAGGAGGGTGGGTGGGTTGAGAGCAGTGTGTATGGCAATAATGTGTCTGCTGGCTGTAATATAAAGAGTCAAAGTTTTGCTCAATAGAGCTTTATGGGGCGAATCGAACTTCCGGGAAAGTTCGCGTTTGGTAGGCGAACGCAAACCCCTGAAGTTCGCCTGGAGCAGTTCGCGACATCTCTAGTTACGGATATTAAATCCTTCCTCAGGTGTATAACAGCAAATGAAGGTACAAACAGCATTATATAAATTCAGGGCAAGCCACCACACCCAATGTGTTTAGCTCCACCCGTTCCCTTTAACCCATTATTCAATGTCCATCAATAAACAACATCTTCACGGTCATATGGCACTCCAAAACGGCTACCAATGTAAAACAAGACAAGACTGACCGTAATCCAGGCACTTCCTGCAATGGACTGCCACTAACCACCTAAAAAAAGACATGCAATCAACAACATGTATAAATGCCTAGAACATTAAAATCAACACACATCATATTAGAACCAGAAAGTGCATGCAGCTTTAAACTAGCATTGTACCGTAAGCCCACCGATCGCAACAATTTGTTGCAACACGATAGCTATCATCACGGTCACATGGTAAAAGCCATACCGAGGGGGCAATTCCTTAGGGCGAGACGCATATGTACAAATGATGATGATTATTGTCGGGCTAGCCTCTCTATAGGCTTAAAGTTCAAACAGAAAGGGTACGATGGTGCTAGAATTGAGAAGGTCAAACAAGAAGTTTTAGCTATTGACAGGTCCACTTTACTGCAGAGTACAACTAGAAGGAAGGGGACTAAGGGGATTCCTTTTGTCACCAATTTAGGCAAAAATACTGAATTGATTAAACAGTCTATCTGTAGATTTTGGCCCCTGTTAAGCACAGATAAAGAGTTAGGGCCACTTTTTAAAGAGGAACCCGTGTTTGCTATTAGGAGGGGCAGAACAATTCAAGATAGTGTGAGGCACACTGATACGGCTCCCACACGTAATGTGGTGAGCATGGGTAAAGCAGGGACGTACCCGTGCCTCAATTGCAATGTATGCAACGGCATCATTAAAGGAGAAGCTGTTTGTCACCCCCATACAGGACGTTAAATTAAGATTAAGGGGAGACATTATTGTTCTACACCCTGGGTAGTCTATGGGCTTAAATGCCCATGCGGGCTTATGTATGTGGGCGAGACCACTAGGCCTGTCAGGACTAGGATACTCGAACACAAAAGAGCCATCAGCAAATACGCTGAGGACGAACGCAAAAGTTATGACACCTCAGTTGCGAGGCACTTTGATGCTATGGGTCATGGTGCTGCGCAGTTGAGATGGTGCGTTCTGGAATCCATGAATCCATCTAGCAGAGGAGGGGACATGGAAAAAAGATTAAAACAGAAGGAATCCAGATGTATCCATATGCTGGATCATGGTAGCCCCGAGAGGCATGAACGAGAGGCTGCCTCTCAAATGTTTTCTATAATGCTAGTTTAAAGCTGCATGCACTTTCTGGTTCTAATATGATGTGTGTTGATTTTAATGTTCTAGGTATTTATACATGTTGTTGATTGCATGTCTTTTTTTAGGTGGTCAGTGGCAGTCCATTGCAGGAAGTGCCTGGATTACGGTCAGTCTTGTCTTGTTTTACATTGGTAGCCGTTTTGGAGTGCCATATGACCGTGAAGATGTTGTTTATTGATGGACATTGAATAATGGGTTAAAGGGAACGGGTGGAGCTAAACACATTGGGTTTGGTGGCTTGCCCTGAATTTATATAATGCTGTTTGTACCTTCATTTGCTGTTATACACCTGAGGAAGGATGTAATATCCGTAACATGTAGTGTGCACTTGTTCCAAATACAGCAAAATCATTGCAGCCATTTGTGTGCCGTCTCTTGTGTTCTATTGGTGACTTCCTGAAGCCGTAGGAGCAATCCGGCTGAGACAAGGCACCGGCCAGGCTTAGGTCCAGGGGACCCAGCACACGAGTTCTCCAGGCATCTACTGTTTGTGCTCTGCATAGGGATGGTTGGAGGTAGACACTCAGGAATGGGAGTGAGCTGCCTCTCCATCACCAGGTGCCTGTAGGCACGTGCCTTCAGTGTTTTATGGTAAATCTGGCCCTGGTGGCAACAGATTTGGTACACTATGTGGTTTGATTTGCAGTTAATTTTAAACTTCGAACCTGTGCTATTAGTGAACATATGTTTTTTCTCCGTCATGACCGCACAGAGCACATCCACCACATTTATATGTTCCCATGATATTGCTTCTCCATCAAAGCCAACTGCTGCCATTCTATGCTATCCACAATTTTACACCAAAGTCAGACCTTACTAGTCAGTTCCTCAGATGTGTTTCTCCTCTGGCTGTCAGTAGTGGCTAAGGCTCTGCCACTGCTACCACCTTCGGCGCTAACACCAGAGCCTTCCAGTGCCTAGAGAGGAGGTCCCTCAGCTGGCACCAATGTAAGTCATACTGAGAGACCATCTTCTTAAAGTAAAAACACACATAACTCCAGGCACATTGCCTCCAGTTGGGACATTTAAATAAGTAATTTAAGGAAAGGGAGGTGCTAAAGGGGGTGTGGCCAGAAAAATAGCAAAAATCAGTAACCCTTTGCACGCTCGCATGCAAATGTTCAAACAAATGCATTCACAGATTCACTCATCCAGGCACCACTGTTATCCCTACAGCTAAATTAAAAGCCGGGGTCTTAGTTCACAAAGGAATGCATTCTTATGCTTAGTCACCTACAATGCGCCGAAGTACCCAGGTAAACGTAGGTGTCCTAACTCTGGCCCTGTAACATGCATAGTACAGACATGCAAACATTCATTGCATCAAACCTATCTAGGGATTAGGAGCACACATCCTGACGTCCTCTCCTGGGACAGATAGTGCATCTTACCAATGGCACAAGGGAGCTAACGTAATGTAGCCATGCGCACCATGCACATACACCAGCATCAGCTGTGTGCATGCTGACAAAAAACACAAACAGGGGAAGGAGGGAGTGCACTAGATTAAAACCCTGGCCCCAGGTGTCAGTAACAAGAAAAAAAACACAAATGAATCCAGGCACATCGCCTCCAGTTAGGACATTACTAAGCAAAAGACTAAGCAAAAGAATGCATTCCTTTGTGAACTAAGACCCCGGCTTTTAATTTAGCTGTAGGGATAACAGTGGTGCCTGGATGAGTGAATCTCCTTCCCCTGTTTGTGTTTTTCGTCAGCATGCACACAGCTTATGCTGGTGTATGTGCATTGTGCGCATGGATACATTATGTTAGCTCCCTTGTGTGATTGGTATGATGCGCTATCTGTCCCATGAGAGGACGTCAGGATGTGTGCTCCTAATCCCTAGATAGGTTTGATGCAATGAATGTCTGCATGTCTGTACTAAGCATGTTACAGGGCCAGAGTTAGGACACCTACTTTTACCTGGGTACTTCTGCGCTGTGTAGGTGACTAAGCAAAATAATGCATTCCTTTGGGAACTAAGACCCCGGCTTTTAATTTAGCTGTAGGGATAACAGTGGTGCCTGGATGAGTGAATCTGTGAATGCATTTGTTTGAACATTTTTTTTTTTTTATATTTTAAATTTTTATTGAACATTTTGATAATTACAGTAACAGTACTTACTGAACAGCAATACATCCAATCCCACGTTTGTTCTTGTGATCAAAACATCAGAATTACAATACACCAAATTATACTTTCTCCCCATCTCTTGTACCAGCGTACAAGTTGGGGGTCAGTGATTAGTCGCTCACTAACGGGTTTAACCGTACTATATCTTTCTACCTAGCGTTATGGCCTTGCCAACACACTAGCTCAAAATTAGTACTGTTGTTAAACTCAGGTTGGAGTCCTCATTGTATTGTTGACATTGGGATTGGTCTTTGATCCTTGATGATCTAACGATACTAATCTAGTACTTAACTAACAACATATAATAAACTTAACTACCTATTTCTCATACCATGCTCTGGTTAATGGGGTGAGGTTTATTCCCTAGGGGTGAGTGTATACCCACAGGTGTACTTATGGGTGAGATTGCTTGTCTAATTCCCTTATTCTTATTGGTTCTGGATGTCTTGGTTATGCTGATTTTGATTTTGATTTTGTCCATCAGGCCAAGGGGGGAGTAGATATAGGGTATTCGTAGGACTATGGATGCGAGATCTAATTTTATATTCTAAGAGTAGATTGCCTTAGAACAGAGTTTTAAGTTGTGAGTCTGAAGGGCTGTCACTAAGTTTCCAATTTTGTGTTATCAGGGCTCTAGCTGCTGCTACAAGGTGGAAGACAACCGGCATGTGTTTTGGAGGAATCTTTTCCATCCCTATGTTAAGGAGGGCTATTAGTGGGGACATAGGTTTGGTTATAGATGTGAGATTATAAATCGCTGATTGGACTTTTGTCCAAAAAGGACGGATGTGTGGGCACTCCCAGAGAATGTGGAGAAGAGTCCCAATTTTACCACAGTCTCGCCAGCAAAGGTGAGATTGGGAAGGGTCGTATGATGCCAGTTTCCTCGGGGTTATATACCACCTCAAGATGATTTTTTGTAGTTGTTCCCAATGAGATATGCATTTAGATAATTTGGACGCTGAGCGAGTGGCTGCTTGTATCTGCTGAGGTGTTATTTTAGATTCCAAGTCATATTCCCAGATTTTTATGTATTTTGATAAGGGATTGTCCTTGTAACCTTTAATGTAGTGGTACCATGAAGACAATCCTCCTTTGATAGGAGCAGTGCCTTTCAGTAATTTGTGGATCTGCAATGGGATACGTGGGATTTTAGGTTTGTTAGTAATAATCCAGTTTTTTAACCTTAAATAGTTAAAAAGTTGGTTATTCTGTAGGTGGAATTTACTTTGTATGTCCGGGAAAGATTGTAGCTTTATGCCATCCCATATATCGTTTAAGTAGTGTACCCCTCTGGTCTCCCATTGTGCGAATGATATCTGACCAATTAAAGAGGCTATAAGATTTAATTCGACCTGTAGTGGGGGGTCTAATGCATTATCAAATGCTGATGAGAAGTGCTTCTGCCATTGTCATGATCGCTGCTGCAGCAGGTATTGCTGGAAGTAGTAGTGCTGCAGCTCAGGCAGTTCTGATCTCTTTCCATGCAAGCTGCATAGCTTTGTCTGCCTTTCCCTGCTGTCAGCTTGTGACTGATTATCATTCACCTGTGTGAGAATATGCATGTCTGCTCCCATTGGATGACCTCAGTATAAAGATCTGCTTCCTGCAGGACTCCTCGGGTTTTCATAGCTTCAGTTTAAGCCTGTCTTGCTGTCGCTTCAGCCCCCGATCGTGTTTCTTGTTCTAAAGATACTTTGCTGGTTTTGCATCATATATTGGTTCATTGCCCATATATATGCATACCAGCACGTTTATTATTTTCCTTGTATTCGTGTTACGTTGATACAGCAGTGACGCTGATATATACGTACACGAACTGTTTATATCCTGTGTTCAGTTAGTCTGTTCCAGCACGTTTTGGTGGTTGCGCGTATCGTGATCACCCGTGCTGAGCTAGTTATCCTGTTCCTGGTCCTGTTTGTGGATTGCGTTCATCTCTGCGAGGAGATAACGAATCCTTCTGAATCCTGTCCTGTTACCGTTTGTGGATTGCGTTCATCTCTGCGAGGAGATAACGAATCCTTCTGAATCCTGTCCTGTTACCGTTTGTGGATTGCGTTCATCTCTGCGAAGAGATAGCGAACCCTTCTGAGTCCTGTTCCCTGTATCGTTCCAGTCCTAAGTCAGTGTTCCTGCTTATGTCATATATCGGTTCATTGCCGATATATACATATGTTAGTCAGACGTTAAAAATAGTTTCATTGATAGCTGTAATTGTAATACGCTAGGAAAATCATACTTATTGTATATTTATCTGTGTTACGTTCATCTATCTTGATCCTGCTATTTCCTGACTATCCTGTCCTGTCTTTGTGAGGCACGCCATCGCCGCTACGCATTGGCTGCCTCATTCCAGTCTGTCTTGTTGTGGACGCTTGCTGTCACTGAGTAGCGGCTAGCTAGCAAGCGTTCATTCTGTCTACCTGTCCTGATCTCCTCAGTTCTGGTTTATGCGCTCAGCGCTACTTTGCGCTGAGACGTTATAGCAAAAGCATTGTTTGTGGCTGTCGGATCTGCATCGGCTCTGTGCGCCACAATCTCCTTTTGGAGTCAGTCCTCCCCTCCACTATACTAGGGATAGCCTGTTTCCTTGTGCTAGTGTGTGTACCTCCTCCACGTCAGCTCATGCGTTGCATGCTGACTGTGGAGAATACACCACCAAGCCTTACATTATGAAAACCCCATTACCAATCCCCATTGTGGGGGGGATTCCCAGAAAGTATGACACTGTTAATTATGGTTCCTGTTCCTTTAAGAAATTTGAAGAACTTAACTCTGAAACAGAAAATGAGTTTTTCTCTGAATGTGCCAGGTTCCTGGCCAATCCCGATCTCCAAGCGACTCCTGTTTCAACCTGGGCACTCCAACTAAGTTATATTTTGTTTAAAGGGGAATTATTTCAGTGGGCATTTGATGTTCTCAATCATTCCGATTTGAAAGAGAGACCACTGGAATTTCTAGCGTTTGTGATCCATAACTGGTTGCGCATAGATCCATTGCCTTTTCCTCTAAATGAACTCCTGGCAGCAGGCCAATCAGCTTCCCCTTCAATTGTTTGCAAAAATGATCAGCAAGCAGAGAGTGTTCCTGATAATTTTCCTGCAGCCTTGAATAAATCACCAAAAACAGCAGGGTCTAAGGCAAAACGCAAACGTTCTAAGAAACGTGTCCGATCTGCAGAGTCGTCATCCTTAGCGACTGAGACCTATAATGAGATTCTGCCATTAACAGATAATGAAATGCAATTGTCTTTCAGGGGAGTTAAATGGACTTATGAAACTACTAATGAACTTTCATCACTGGCTAGGGAAAATAAAGATTTTTGTTTAAAAGAATTATCTGAGTATGATTATGAGGAGATATTACAGAGTATTGAACAAATCAACTTATTTGTGAAGCAAGGAAAGTTTGCATACACTACAGTTCAACACTTGCTACAGGTATTGGAGATTCTTAAGAATAAGGAATCTGCCAATCACCTGCTAATTAACCCAATATATGTCCCTGCCACAATCATATCTGCAAACTGTGATCTGCCTGTTAAGTATGCTTGGAATCCTCCATTTGAGAAAGGAGAGATGGAAGCTCTGGTCAATAAATGGAAGAATGATTCAAGTTCATTTTGTCAATTTTACAGTGCAAAAAGTGAATTAGTATTGAATGCATGCATTAAGTCTGCCTATAACCTAATAAAAACTGGTGTGTGTGGGTATGACTTTGTGGCTCCATTGATCGATGTGTGGAAAATGATTTTGGACGATTTTTATGCGATTCAATCAGTTGATACCAGGGAAGACACACTGTCAATTGGAGACTGTCCCACTTCTCCAGTTACTGAGTCCCTGCCATGTCTTGTGAATGTTCCTGTAACTCCACCCTGTACCATGGATAACTCAGTGTTACTTCCCAGTAAAACAGAAGCCACTGATACTTTCTTAACTTTGCCCTGCACAAATTTCTCAGCAGAGAATCCAGAGGTCCTGCTGACTTCTGAGTCCAGCCTAGCCAGTACTCATGAGTCTTTGTTCATTGAAACAGACACCAGAAAAATCTTGCCTGTCTCTGCAAACACTTCTGCAGAAATTACCTGTGTTAATAAAGTTCAACTCCTGTCTGATCCAGCAGATGCCAATAGATGCACTGCATCAGTTTCCGAGTCCCAGCAATCCTGTCCAGAAACCTCAGAACCCCAGCATCTGAATTTCCCAATTTTACAATTGAATGGTGATTCAGATGCGCAAACATTGTGTTTTGATCTTCCTGTTTCTACACCTCACTCTAGTTTCGTGAATAACTCAGAGCGTCTGCTATGTGAATCCGAAATCGCAGAATTATTACCGTGTTTTAGAAAATGTTCCAGTAAATTTGCCCTGTACCATGAATTGTGCAGTAGATCTCTCCAATGAAACTCAGGTCACAGAATCATTATGCTGTCCAGCAGGTGCTTCCATGGTTTTGCCCTGCAATATGGACTGTTCAGTGATCCTGTCCAGTGAAGCTGTGGTCGCAGAGTCTTATGCTTCACCCAGTACTTTGGATACTTCAAACCCTCTAGCAGAGGAGTCTGAGGCACTGCTTACCTCAGTTGGTGTTGCAGTAATATTAACTTGTCTAGCAGCTGTTTTGGAATTACAGTCTGCTCTAATAAAACTTGATGAATTTCTGCCCAGCAAAGCAGAAGCCATTGAAATATTGTCCTCGTCAGCAAGTGTGTTAGATACCTTGCCCTGTACACAGTCTGATTTAACCAATGTTGTTGAGTCCCTCTCCAGTGTTGTAACAGCTGAGGAACTCCAGCCCTGTCCTCTGAATGTTTCAGAAGTCTTGCCCTGTAACATGGATAATTCTGATTCTCTGGTCAAAATAATAGAAATCTCAGAATTTCAGTCCGGTCTGATGAGTGTTCCTGAAACCCAGCCCTGTATCCTGAAAGATTCTGGTTCTCTGGCCGCTGTGGCAGAGGTTCCAGAGTTCCCTTCCTGTCCAGGGAATTCCTCAGTTTTGCCTAGTCCAGTGGGGGCTGCTGCAATACTGACTTGTTCTGCAGCGCCTCATGAGCTCCAATCCAGTGTATTAGATGAGTCTGTGTCCAGTCCAGAGGTAGTTGTGGAGTCCCTATCTGGTTCAGTGCATACATCAGAAGATTTGTCCTGTCTTGTTAGTGCCCCTGAATCTGATTTGTTACTGACTTTGCTGGAATCAGCGACATCTAAGTCTGATCCTGCATTCTCGTGTAAAAGTCCAGTAGTTGCGAAGTCTAGTCATGATGAATTTTTTTCGGCCAGTCCTGGTTTTGGTCCTGTCTTGGCTGACCCTGAGGCTCACAGTTCCTTGACATGCCCAGAGGTTTATCTTGTGCCAGTGTGCCCAGATGTTCTTTGTGTGCCAGAATGCCCAAGTGTGTCTAAGGTGTTAGCGTGCTCTGATGCTTCCTTAGTGGGAACATGTTCTGATGTTGCCAGTCTGCCTGCATGCCCAGAGATGGTTCTGGTCCCTGAAAGCCCTGATCTTGATCTTGTGGCCCTGACTCGGGAATTGCCCTAGGTTCCATAGGGGTTCTTGATAGTTCTCCATGTGGGCCTAAGGGGCGTTCTGACCTATGGGGATCTCTTTGGAGCTTCAAGGTGTTCTGGGAGGTCTCTGAGAAAACTTGTCCTGGTGCCTTGGACTGGTTCAACAGTGGGTTTTGTGTTGGTAAAGACAGTCCCGGTGGGCATTGCAAAGGCTTTGGCGTTTTTGAACGGTTCCTGGAAGGCGGTGGGTATCGCTCAGGGAGTTTCGGAGGGCTTTCTTCTGGAAATCATGGTTCTGATGGGTGTCACACTGGGGCTTGTAGTACTGATGGGCATGGTTCTGTAGGTTCTGGTTCTGATGGGTCCAGTCTTGTGGGGACTGATTCTGGAATTTGGTCTTGCCGGGCTGTCCCGGTCATCATGAATTATCAGTCAGACTGTTTTGTTGGGAATTTCAGTTTTGAAAAGCGTCTGGAATCCGCTTTTAAGGGCGGGGGTACTGTCATGATCGCTGCTGCAGCAGGTATTGCTGGAAGTAGTAGTGCTGCAGCTCAGGCAGTTTTGATCTCTTTCCATGCAAGCTGCATAGCTTTGTCTGCCTTTCCCTGCTGTCAGCTTGTGACTGATTATCATTCACCTGTGTGGGAATCTGCATGTCTGCTCCCATTGGATGACCTCAGTATAAAGATCTGCTTCCTGCAGGACTCCTCGGGTTTTCATAGCTTCAGTTTAAGCCTGTCTTGCTGTCGCTTCAGCCCCCGATCGTGTTTCTTGTTCTAAAGATACTTTGCTGGTTTTGCATCATATATTGGTTCATTGCCCATATATATGCATACCAGCACGTTTATTATTTTCCTTGTATTCGTGTTACGTTGATACAGCAGTGACGCTGATATATACGTACACGAACTGTTTATATCCTGTGTTCAGTTAGTCTGTTCCAGCACGTTTTGGTGGTTGCGCGTATCGTGATCACCCGTGCTGAGCTAGTTATCCTGTTCCTGGTCCTGTTTGTGGATTGCGTTCATCTCTGCGAGGAGATAACGAATCCTTCTGAATCCTGTCCTGTTACCGTTTGTGGATTGCATTCATCTCTGCGAGGAGATAACGAATCCTTCTGAATCCTGTCCTGTTACCGTTTGTGGATTGCGTTCATCTCTGCGAAGAGATAGTGAATCCTTCTGAGTCCTGTTCCCTGTATCGTTCCAGTCCTAAGTCAGTGTTCCTGCTTATGTCATATATCGGTTCATTGCCGATATATACATATGTTAGTCAGACGTTAAAAATAGTTTCATTGATAGCTGTAATTGTAATACGCTAGGAAAATCATACTTATTGTATATTTATCTGTGTTACGTTCATCTATCTTGATCCTGCTATTTCCTGACTATCCTGTCCTGTCTTTGTGAGGCACGCCATCGCCGCTACGCATTGGCTGCCTCATTCCAGTCTGTCTTGTTGTGGACGCTTGCTGTCACTGAGTAGCGGCTAGCTAGCAAGCGTTCATTCTGTCTACCTGTCCTGATCTCCTCAGTTCTGGTTTATGCGCTCAGCGCTACTTTGCGCTGAGACGTTATAGCGAAAGCATTGTTTGTGGCTGTCGGATCTGCACCGGCTCTGTGCGCCACAATCTCCTTTTGGAGTCAGTCCTCCCCTCCACTATACTAGGGATAGCCTGTTTCCTGGTGCTAGTGTGTGTACCTCCTCCACGTCAGCTCATGCGTTGCATGCTGACTGTGGAGAATACACCACCAAGCCTTACAGCCATTTGTTAAGAGTTACCTGTATTGCTAAGTTTGGATTTTTGGGTATTTTAGCTCCCAGAAGATAGCCGATGAGAAGGGCCTTAAGGGATTGCTGGGATTTGTACTGTTCTATTTGTACCCACTGTTTATCTGTGTTTTTGGTCCACCAAAAGCGAGTGTTGTCAAGAATGGCTGCTGAGTGGTATGCCTCTAAATCGGGGACTCCCATTCCCCCTTCTTTTTTGAGGGTGGTAAGGACTGAGAATGCCACTCTGGGTTTCTTTCCCTTCCATAGAAAGTTGGTTAGAAGGCGTCTAGCTTCGGTGAAGAAGGATTGGTTTAACGGGCAGGGGATTGTTTGAACATTTGCATGTGAGCGTACAAAGGGTTACTGATTTTTGCTATCCTCTTAAAGTCTAGATGACATTTCTCTGTCCACCTCTCCCACTCATACTTTACTGCTATAGAGGACATGGGTTGACTCTTGCATCAAACCCCTGACACATCCTCCTAAGTTCTTCTGTCCAGGTCCCCCTCCTCACTACAGTTCCTCTTAACTTAAACCAGTTGCCTGTAGGGGATGCCCCTCTTCATCACCTCAGGATGGAAACTCCTGGCGTGAAGAAGAAGCAGATTCCACGTTGTCGGCTTCGTTACACGTATGTGTCTCAACATTTAATTCCTCTTGATCATCAATTGCAGAAAAGACAGCTGATCCCTACTCACTGTGTTAGTAAGTTTTATATAACAGCTGTTATTATTCAAAGCATGCAACAATAGAGTTGATGTATTCGATTAGACTAGATGTGAGTAATGCCTAGTAGAGTTTCCAGTTAAATGCCAAAAAAAAAAACCCATAATAAAAAAACATCTTCATTAAGATAGACCATAAACAGATGAGATGTGAGTGCCTTTGTTCCACTTGCCTATCTTCTCCAAACTCTGTTGTAGAAGAATGTCTCAATTTAACTTTATTGATGCATTGTACGGCTCCTGTCACCGAATACATTTATTTCACTCCTCTATGTAAGAAAATTTGTTTAATAGGTTGTCCTATTTGTGGCAAAGGCTGTTTATTCATACGATCTCATTGTAACATCTCAATAGGTTATCACTGTGTGGGAGACCTTTTACTGCATGAATATCATCCATATGATACTGTGTCATAGCTGTAAACCACATATATTGTGATGGAGCTACATTTCTAACCATATTGTGATTGAACTACTGCATGTCTTATGAGGTGGGATAATGATATAGAAAGAATAATCCAAAGAAGCACTATTTTCATATAAGACACACACTCACTACAGGCTAGAAAAGCATTCACCTGCTTGAGTACATAGCAATGAGGCATAGCATTCACCACCGAAATGGGAGATGGTTAAGCTTTACATTGGAATGGCTTATTCATGCTTTCGTGATATGGGCTCGGTGAATCTCTGTGCATGAGCTTGCATAATTTGTAGGTATTTGCTCATGTGCAGGCAGCAAAGCCTTGGGCCCCGTAGAGGAAAGGAGCTAGACTCAAATGCATATTAAGATGTCATCCGTGATCCTGAAAGTTAAAAAATTTACTTGAAATGAAAACAGGGAAATTTTAGGAGGTTATGCAAGCAACACCATAAGTATTGCATAAAGAAGCCTGGGCTCACATGCATTTCCTTTTAAAATTGTATTCCTTACCTGTCCTTCAGTCTGAAATGTTGATGTAAAAAAGGAAACTAGCCCATGAAAAGAGACTTCAGTTTTCATCAGTTTAAGCACTTAGAGCACTGTTCAGCCTCAGATCTGCCAAGCTTCCCAAACTACCCCCCCCCCCTTCCAGATTTGGAATGATCACACAACACCCAACTATTTGCACCATGCGTTATAGCCACAGAGCAACCCCCCAAAAAAAACCTCTATTAGTATGTAAGTAGCCAGGTATAGTTACCCCCTCTATAGGAAGCCAAGTATAGGTGCCCTCCAGTATAGGTAGCCATACATAGATTCCCACGGTATAGATAGCCAGGCATAAGTGCCCCCAGTATAGGTAGCCAGGCATAGATGCCCCAGTATAGGTTAACCTGGCATAAACGCTCTCAGTATAGTTAGCCAGACATAGCTGCCCCCAGTATAGGTAGCCAGACTTTGTGCCCCATTATAGGTAGCCAGGTATAGGTGCCTCAGTATTGATAACCAAACATAGGTGCCCCCAGTATAGGTAGTCAGTCTGTCCCATCCCCTCTTCCTCTCTGGTGCTGCACTGTCCAGTGTGTGGGGAGCAGCAGTACTTTAGTCTTTAGACCAACGGTGACCCGCACTGAAGACACAGGAGAGTGCTGTCGCTGCTAGCATGCATATACAGGAAGTAAGATGTCACTTCCTGTATATGCACAGTAGAAGGGACATCCACTCTTGTGTCTTTAGTGCGGGTCACCTCTGGTCTGAAGAATGAAGTACTGCCACCGCCTGCTGTGCCGGACAGTGCAATGCCAGTGAGGCAGAGGGGATCCTGTTGGCCACGGCCAGAGGAGGAGAAGAAGTGGCAGTTGGGGGCTGGGGTGGGGGAAAGGGAGTGGGCAGGATGCCGCCCTTGGAAGATGCTGCCTGACACACGCAGTTCAGATGGCATCATGGGCAGTCCAGCGGTGGCACTAACAACCCCTTAGTAATTGATTAGCTGGTATCTTGAATGACCAATCCTTAAATAGTCTTAAAAATCAATATAATCCAGTCATGTATGATCTTTTCTAGGGATGTCAATAAATATGTCTAGACCACTTTTGCAATTATTCATAAAATAGGTAATAAAAATCAAGCTTTTATAATCAAAGTAATAAAAAAAATATATAATCAAAGTTCAATATAAGTTCTTTGGGTATTTTACACTTGATATGCTGTTGTGTGGATCCTTGAACAATTACAAACGTTTCCAAATACATTCCAAATTCCAAATATATATATAACTATTTTGTTGAATACTCTCATTCATTGTTAAAAGACAAAGTAAAGTTACTTTATGTACAGGATCTGTTTGTTCTCTAAAAGACAAAAAAACATTTTCTCTGCTGGCAAACTAATTATTGTTAGTATAAGTTGTTTGTTTGCCATACTGTGTCTGCCGCATAGCAGAGAAAAATAATTAGTAAAAGTTATGTGAAAATTCGGGGAGCCCAGACACAAACAATAAACAATTAACGCAAAATGTTTCACACTTAAAACATGCTGTTTACTGGGTTATTGACACCTCTTTAGGTCAACTTGTAGTAATGAAAGATTATGGGAATGCAAATTGTTCTGAGGAAAAACGCTAGTCTATGTTATGATTTATTTTTTTGTCTCGGTAGATCTAGTAAATCAAATCCGTTTTGCATGTTTTGCTGTTGCAAGGTAGGAGTCCTTATAATATTTATTTGGCCCCAAGGGCCGTTTCCCGCTATGGGCTTGATTCACAAAGCGGTGCAAACTGTTTAGCACGGGTGTGCTAAACAGTTAGCACGTGAAGTGCCGTTCGCGGACGTTTGCGCGCGTAATTTGACGCAATTCGCGCGATCGCGGACTTTTGCGCACACAATTTGACGTGAGTCGCGCGAATTGCAGCAAATTGCGCGCGCAAAAGTCTGCGAACGGCACTTCATGTGCTAACTGTTTAGCACACCCGTGCTAAACAGTTTGCATCGCTTTGTGAATCAAGCCCAATATATTGTATTTGCAGTAAAAAATGCATTTGCATGTGCTTTATGTACACTGCTTACCATGTTTGAGCTGCATTTGGTGGGTTTATGCAGGTTTGTAATTGCTATGGGGCCTGATGCAATTGTCAGACTCACCAGCGTTAAACGCTGGTGAGTCCAATAATCAGGCGACAATAAAGTCGCCTGATCCAATTACATTTAGCCCTAGGCATAGTGTTAAAAAAACTCCCCTTGGGCCCAGCAAGTTCCTTACACCCTATCCTATTACACTTTGCTTCCCGGCAGACATGAGCGTTAGCTTAGACCTGCAAAAAGCAGGTCTAAACATGCTAACGCACATCATCGCTGCCGCATCTGGGGGTCTCCCTTAATAAAGAGACCTCCAGAGCTCCCCGCTGGCCACCGCTCGTCTCTGCGACCCGCCACGTAGCTGCACAGATACTGTGAAGTAATTACAGTGTATGAGTGAATGTAATTACTCTCGCTATAGCAGAGGCCCGGCAAAGCATCTTTGAATCAGCCGCCGGGGCTCCCTATTGGTTCACAGTCTGGACCAATGAAAATGGCTCAAGGGGGGGGGGGTGGCAGAGACGAGCGGCGGCCTGCAGGGAGCTCTGGGGGTCTCCTTATTAAAGGAGACCCCCAGATGCAGCGGCAGAAGATAGCGGCGGTGGGTTCGGCGGGTGTGCGCATGTGTGGGGACTGGGGAGCGAGGCCGTGGTGCTGATGGACAGCACCACAGGGTAAAACCTCTCTCCCCATCGCCCGTAGCATGGGAGCATTGCTCAGGCTTTCACCTGAGTAATGCTCCCTAACAATCGGCCATCGTACAAATGAACCTGGCAAAAGAATTTGCCGGTAATCCTTGTGCGATGGCAAGGTGATAAGTAGCTTGCATCTTGCAAGCTACTTATCACCTTGAATAGCATCAGGCCCATTGTGTGTTCCATCTGCATTGGTGTTTCCGTTAACCACTTCAGCCCGTGGGTTGTTTTCACCTTCTGAATGTAATGTAAACAATTTTCACATTTCAGCGCTGCTCCCATTCATTCGCCAATAACTTTATCAATACTTACCACATCAAAATGATCTATATTGCAGTGGCTGGAAAGTGTACTGGTTAAGGGCACTGCCTTTGACATGGGAGACCAGGGTTTGAATCCTGGCCAGGGTCAGTACCTATTCAGTAAGGAGTTCAAGGCAAGACTCCCTAACACTGCTGGGTGTGCCCTTAGTGGCTGCAGCTCTAGAGCGCTTTGAGTCCAACAGGAGAAAAGCGCTATACAAATGTTTGGATTATTATTATCTATATCTTGTTTTTTCACAACATATTAGGTTTTTTGGGACTATATATTTAAATTAGATGTGTGTGCCTTAAAATCCTGACCACACACACTCACACTTCAGTTAATTGACCATTTATTGCACTGCATCTCTTGAATCCATTACTTACTTCCTTTATTGCAATTTTAGTTTGTTCTTTTTCTATTTTGCGTTTTCTTTATTTTATACACACACTCTATTGCTACGCACTATAGTACAGTACATCCATTTTCACTCCTTATTCATCACAAATTTGAAGCTGTTAATAATAACACTGCACATTTCTTTATATGAAGATGCTCCCAGAACAGATCCTACCAGACTTACATATAATCCAGTCCTTTCTATGCCTTTCACATGTCTAATCTATTCAGCTCTAAAAAAAACAACAACTTATTAATTAGAGCAGTGGAGGTACTTGTGAGCTTGTCTAAAGTTATGTATACACACTAGATGATCCTTGGATGACGTGATTCAGGATCGGACCGAGGCAGAGGCTGGATAGGCTCCAGCCTCAGGGCGCAGTGTAGGAGGGGATGCACAATTCATTTAGCTGTCATTCCCAATTGTGTTTAAACCAGAAAGAAATAAGAAAAGGGGATACATGACAGTGACTGCAAGCCAGATAACTAGAGATTAAGGTGTTGGGGAGGTTGGGGGCCCTGGGGTGCCTCTTAGTCTAATAGTAATCAGTGTGTGGGGTGGCAGGGATGGAGGGCGCACTTTGCTGTCTCAGCCTTGGGTGCTGAAGGACCTTGTCCCGGCTCTGACGTGATTGTTTGGTCCCATGTTATACCAGAATGTATTATGTATACAACTGTCCTTCCAACTTCATTTAGCAAAGTTAGATCACGTAACGAATGAGTGTATTATCCACTGCTCACTCTGACTCATCCACCTCACTGTCCTCTCTCCATCCCTCTCCATTGAACAGCATACAAACACACAGCTGATGATCAATCATATTTGGAACAGTGTTCTGAAACCATAGGCTCAGAACTAGAATTTAAACTAGAGCGGACCACAGTAGGGGGTGAACTCACCCTTGTTGCCACCTCTGTCTGCTCCCCTCTGCGTGGTGTTCCAGTTCTCATATACTGTACTTCCTCCTTCACAGCTGGAAGGAGGAATTATATGGGTGCTGGAATGCGACGTGGAGTGCAGTGCACAGAGCTGGCAACAAGGGTGAGTTAACCCCGCGCTATTGTCCGCTTTAGCATAAACTCGAGTTCTGATCTAATGGCATCGGAACGCTGTTCTGAATCCAATTGACCATCCCTACTCCTTATGCCAATTATTTTTTCTCAAAAATAATAAAAATGCCCTTGGCTCTGCACCATTACTTCATATCTCACCATGACCTCTTCACAATATTCTTCTATAAGCAGTTCTTTCAAATCACTTTCAGATCTGCGTTCATCTATCTACTATCCTTATCCTCCCACCTGTGCTTGCCAAGTGGACAGAAATTTGCTAGTTTACCTTAAAGAGTTAACTGGGAGTGAAGGGAATATTTAATTACTTACGTAGGATGCCAGAAGTTTTCATTGTTTTTCTTCAGGACCCCTGTTTCTATGTAGCTAGAAGTCTTCCTGCCCTCTTTTATCTTGCCAGAATAATATAGACTATCTTCCATGTCTGTAGAGTTGCCATCCCCAGCATCTTCAGTCCTCTCTTCTAGCTCTTCTTCTGCTGTAATACTGCTAACTCCAACTTACAAGGCCCAGGCCTTGTAATGGCTCATACACATGAGCCACAGCGTTGGCTCGAGCCATAAAAAGAAAAAAAAAATCAGCGACAGCTCGTCGCCAGGTCCCTCTGTGCAACAGCCGTACACACGGCGCACAGAGGGACACAGATTCGGCGGAAGCTGTCGCCGAAGGTTCCTCTGCCCCCGCCGTCCCCCGCCGGAAGCTCCACACATTGTGTATGGAGTTGCTGTCGCTAGTCCGCATACACACGGCGGACTAGCGACAGTTCCGTCGATGTTGCGTTGAAGTTACAGCGACAGCTGTTGCTGGCGATTGGCCGCCCAATCGCCTGGCGACAGCATCAACTAGCGACAGTTCGGGGTGCGCGCCTCATACACACGGGCGACCTGTCGCCGCAACACCTTCCCCTGGATCCAGTGTGATATGTGTGGGTTCAGGATGGCGTTTTTTTTGTTGTTGATGTTGTTTTCCTCCTGATTGAACTTGAAGGACGGATGTCTTTTTTCAACTAAACTATGTTACTGAATATTGCAGTATGTGATGTGGTTGGCTTACCTAGGAAAAACAGGTGTGGTTTCCCCATTGACCCTTATTCTCACCAGATGCTTATCTATGAATACAGCCTGACTTAATGAGCATGTGGCCAACCCCTTCTGAGCCATAATCATCATTAGGCATGCTTAGCTGGATAATGTACTGGCTAAGGGTGTGGCCTTTGATGTCGTGTTTGAGCCTTTTACCAGGGTTCAATTACCGGATGAAGCTAAGTATGGTGCATTAAGCAGTAAGGAGTCTGTGGGCAAGGCTTTCTAATGCTCCTGGTCACACCTGGAGGGTGCCCTAAATGGCTGCAGCTGTAAAGAATTTTGAAGCCAGCAGGAGAAAAGCACAATAAGAATGATATGATATGTTTCTTGTCTTTTCAACATAGTGTGGGAGGTGTATTTTATATGATAACTGTAGTGATAAGAATATGGAGGCTGCCATATTGTTTTTAATTTTAAACAATACCAGTTGCCTAGCAGCTCTGCTCATCTCTTTGGCTGCAGTAATGTCTGATTCACACCAGAAACAAGCATGCAGCTAATCTTGTCAGATCTGACAATAATGTCAGAAACACGTGATCTGCTGGATGCTTGTTCAGGGTCTATGGCTAAAAGTATTGGAGACGAAAGATCAGCAGGACAGCCAGGCAACTGGTATTGTTTAAAAGGAAATAAATATGGCAGCCTCCAATCCCTCTTGTTACATGGGTCCTCTAAAGCGGTATTGTCACCATAAAAATCAAATTTTAACAGCAGCTGGTCTGAGTGTATTAAGTGATAAAGATGCTAATCCTGCATTCAAAACTTTTTCTGCTGTTATGGTTTGGAGTTATCACATACTTTAGGAGCACTGGCCCTAGTGCCAAATAGTGCCAAAAAGTTGAATGCTGGGAGTTCTTTTGAATGCTGGGAGTTCTTTTTATCTATAATATATTCCTCCTCTTCCATTTATTTCCCTGCCTAGCTGATCACTTGTGTTTACAAGCAAGGCTGAGGTGACTCAGTGATTGGATGTATAAATAAAAAAAGACTCTGGGAGGAGGGCAGCTAATGAATACACAATGAGCAAGAGAAGGGAGGGGGGGGGGGGGGGTAACAAGAGTCAGGGAGGATATGATGTCAGCATTAAGCTTGGCAAGATAGCCACTGCCTAGAGTAGGAATCTCTGCTTTTCCTTTATAAAATTCACAGGAATCGTTACGTGGATAGCACAATACATCTGTTATGTAAGTATAAGTAGTATTTATCGACTTATATATGTGTTTTTTATTTCTAGGTTAGCATGGGTGTCGCTTGTTCTTTAAGGAACGCTGCAGTAGTACTGTCCTTCACAAAGCACTCTTGCCCGAGTGCTGATGGACAAAGTCCTCCGCCCCACCTCTGTGTCTCCCAAAAAGAGATGTATGTAATCTATTGGGATGGTCTTACAGTGAGATTTGGAAACCTTGTTAACCTCCTTGCCGGTTATCCCGAGCACAGCTCGGGGTAACCTGCGCAGGAGGATATCTCAGGCCCCGCTGGGCCGATTTGCATAATTTTTTTTTTGTTACAAGCAGCTAGCACTTTGCTAGCTGCTTGTAACTTCCGATCGCCGCAGCTCGCCGCCGATCCGCCGCAATCCGCCGCCCCGAGTCGCTCCCCCCGCCCCAGAGCCCTGCGCTGCCTGGCCAATCAGTGCCAGGCAGCGTTGAGGGGCGGATCGGGATTCCCTATGACGTCCCGACGTCCATGACGTCGGTGACGTCATCCCGCCCCGTCGCCATGGCGACCGGGGAAGCCCTGCAGGAAATCCCGTTCTCAACGGGATTCCCTGCATACTCTGATCGCCGAAGGCGATCGGAGTGGGTGGGGGGATGCCGCCGCTTAGCGGCTATCATGTAGCGAGCCCTTGGCTCGCTACATGATTTTAAAAAAAAAATTAAAAAAATGTGCGGCGCTGCCTCCTTGCCGGATTTTTTAGACCGGCAAGGAGGTTAATAAGAAGGATGTCGCCCGAAATCTGCCCCTGCCCATCTGAATGAAAGGAAGGGTCATTGTAGACTTCTCACCTATTCACAAAGGGATAAAAGTAGAGAAAATTGACACCAACATCACATGAAAAAGTCATTTAAGTGTAACTGTTGGGCATAAAATAAAAAAAATCAATTCTTTATTTTTATCTGGTAAACAAGTAATAAGGATGCTAACCAGGCAATCCAAAAGTTAAAATCACTATTACTTTTCTTGTTGATAAATGATCAGTCCCCAGTTTACCTGACTCTTATTTAGTACACACAAAATTTGGTACGCACAAAGAAAGTTGCAGAGCATGCTGGGTTGTCCTTTTTTGCTTCTCTACTTTCCTCTCAGACTTAACTAATGCAGCCTGATTGGCTGAAGCCTCTTTACCTCCTGTTTTCTCCTCCCACACCTCTCTGATTGGCCAATATTTCTCATGCTGAGACAGGGTCGGATTTACCATAAGTTGGCGTAATGGTTAAGGGCTCTGCCTCTGACACAGGAGACCAGGGTTCGAATCTCGGCTCTGCCTGTTCAGTAAGCCAGCACTAATTCAGTAGGAGACCTTTGGCAAGTCTCCCTTACACTGCTACTGCACATAGTGGCTGCTGCTCTGCTCTGGCGCTTTGAGTCCGCTAGGAGAAAAGCGCAATATAAATGTTATTTGTCTTGTCTTGTCTACCATAAGGCACTGTAGGCACATGCCTACAGGCGCCTGATGATGGAAAGGCGGCTCACTCCCCTCCCCAAGTGCCTCCCTCCCTCCTTTCCTATGCAAAGTCTTGATGAAAGTGTAAATGAGAGGTTACTCACCCAGCCATCTAGCTATCTTGGGGGCACCTCTAGCTACGTAATATTAAAGGTACTTCTAGCTTCCTGATACTAAGGGGCACCTGTGGCTACCTATGGCAGGCAGGGTAAGTAGGAGAGAAGTGACAGCTTCTCTCCTACAGCACACTTGTGGTGCAGTTCGGCGGAGGTTTGTAGGTTCACGGAGGGTGAAATCTAGGGTGCCAGGACATGTTTGCCTATAGGCTCCTGTGACGTAAATCCGGGCCTGTGCTGAGACAATGCACTTTCTATAGCAGCGGGTGGGCAATGCATCCACAATCAGGCAGAGGAGAGTAAGGGAGCAAATGAGATCAGAATTGGCTTCAAAATAGCTACCGTTAAAATGGAAAATGCTAAGAAGGATTTTCTCTTTTTTTTTACTGTAGAACAATCACTAAAATCAAAATGTGGAAAGTGCAATATATATGTTATGTAAGTAGAGCAAGTGTTTATCTACTTATATATGTGTTTTTTTCTGAGATAGTATGGCTGACAGCTCCTCTTTAATGAAATAAAACACAAACATATGCTTACCTGCTTTTAGATGAATTTTAGTAACATCGCCAGTACATCCAGCATCAATCACTACGATGTGTCCATCAATCAAGTCATCCAACTCTCTGTAATCCAAGGTCTTGCATTTAGGAAAAAATCCTTATCTGTAACTGTGTATTTTCATCAGCAATTTGCTGCGTCGGTCCTCCTGAAGTCTTTGCCACTGCCAGCTAATAGCTGCAAATTATCAGCCCTTGGCAATTTAAAGAGGAACTGTAGTGAACATTACATAATAAATAAAATTGCTTATTCTTTACAATATTCATGTATTAATTATTTAGTCAGTGTTTGCCCTGCTTCCATGAAAGCAGGAAGTAGACGAACTCAAGCCCGGATTTACATTACAGGAGCCAATAGGCACAAATGTCCTGGCATCCTAGACTTCACCCTACATGAAACTGCAAACCCCCGCCAAACTTCACTGCACATGTGCTGGCTGTCTGGCCCAGCTGTCTCTTCTCCCTTACTTCCCTTGCCTGTCAACCTAGGTAGCTACAGGTGCCCCTTATGGTGCCCATACATGGTACAACTTTTTTATTATTTTTTGATTAGATAATTTTGTTTGATTATTCAGTTAGATTGAATATAATGCTTTTTTTCCAACATGTCCAATCAGATTTTTATTGAAAAAAACAGGATAATCGTTCGTTTTCCTTGATCGGAAAAAACTTTCATTTGATTCGATCATTTTGGTCATATATACTGGAAAATCAAACCTTTTTATTGTACCGTGTATGGGCACCATTAGCATAGGTAGCAAGAGGTACCCTCAGTATTAAGTAGTAAGTGGTGCCCTTAGTATTAGGTAGCCAGAGGTACCCTCAGTATTAAGTAGTGGTGCCCCTGACTGAAGGGAAATATCATCAGTGGAATGCTGAGAGCCGGGGGAGTAACCACTCATTTACGCTCCACTCAGTACTCTGCAAAGGGAGGGAGGTGCTCAGGGAGGTGAGTGAGCTGCCTTTCCATCATTAGTCGCCCGTAGGCTTGTGCCTACAGTGCCTTATGGTAAATCCGGCCCTAAACACACTGAAGATTTATTGCAGAATTTGTATCAGCTGTAAGAAAGAAATGTTTTTTATAAAGGTTATTATGCTGTTGCTTATCTTTTAGAGTTCAGCTCTGGTTTAAAGCAATGAACCTCTATAGCAGAAATGGTATATTGAGAGGAGCTCTTTCTGTACAAGACATTCTTTTCTGTTGTTCCATGTGCAGTTTTTTTTTCTTTTTTTTTTTGCTTTACACCTCTTTGTTTGTTTTGGCTTGGCTGCCATTCTTCATCATGACAGCGATCTCCTAATTATTGCGGTGGCACAGCTCATGATTATGAAGGGCCGCACACTCTCTGTCTGGGCTCAGAACCCCCATTGGCCACTCCGCTCTGCAACACTCTTTGTCTGCTGCCAGCTCAGCTATCCAAACCGCCTAGAAAAGAAAATAGCTTGTCAGTCATAATAAATAATCATTTAGAGCAGCCTGCATTATATCTAACCATCGGATCTCACAATGGAAGCCTGTAATTTTATTCATATGAATAACCCTGCCCTGACTTCTGCGTGCCACGTTGTTGATATTCCTTTGTGAGCCTGTTTCAGTTCAACTTACTGAACTACATTGGAGGAGTGTTGGATGTGCTTCCAGAGGCAAACATAATTTGATAACTAGATTATCCAGGAGTCTAGTGATTATAATCTATTCTTGGGAAATAGGTGACATGAAAATGCCTTCCTAGTAGTGCAGCAGCAGCAGCACATACTGAAGTGCTGGAGTAGAGCATTGCTATCAAACCCCAACTTGTGAAACCCCCACCCTCAGGAATCAAGCCTGGCACACACATCCAATTTTATTTGGCTAATGAAAGGCCAAATTTATTACTCCCATGTAATATAAGGGCCTAAAGACTTTGAGGGCTAGTTTACAGTGCTCAGTTGCGTTGCAGAATAATTTGGCATGTCAACTCACTGTCCATACAGTTCTATGGGGCTGTTGAGAGTACTGCATTGTAACACATCACATTATTCTAACTTGCTGCATGTAGGCTTTGAATTGAAGTCTATGTCAAGTCTATAAGAGGAAACACAGGAACAGTACTCAGTATTGAAAGTCTAGAGATAAGAGTAGAATGTACAAAGTTTCTCAAAGTCCACTCTGTGCGTATTCCAGAAAAGGCACCGTGACAAGCGAAGGTTCTCCCTTTCAGTGAATACCACCACCTCACCCCTAGAAGTGGACACTCACCCTTATCATATGACCCTTTGTGAGATTGGGTCAGTAGTGGATTGTTCCCATTCATTGTTCTAGGTCCCTGTTTCAATGATCGCGGCATCAATGAGATGCCCTGCGGTGATTTGTAAACACTGAAAGTTACGCTTACATGCATTAGTTCCTGTTCGCATACTAAAAGCACACGCAGGAAGCTAATAACTGAGGACATCTTGTGGCCAAATAGTAAAACTACACCTACATCCATTTAGTTTAATAAAGAGACCTACACATAATTTAAAATTAACCCCTTACCTCCTACACTCTGCCATAAATACCCAAATAAAACTTTTGCAATAAAAAAAAATGTAAACAAAAAAACAAACAAACAGTTACCTTAGGGACTGAACTTTTTTAATATGTATGTCAAGAGGGTATATTACTGTTATTTTTTTAATTATGGGCTTAAATAGCAATCGTTCAAAACTGAAAAAATGCACCTTTATTTCCAAATAAAATATTGGCGCCACACATTATGATAGGGACATAATTTAAATGGTGTAATAACCAGGACAAATGGGCAAATAAAATATGTTGGTTTTATTTATGGTAGAATGTATTATTTTAAAATTATAATGGCCTAAAACTGAGAAAATATTTTTTTCTTAATATTCCCTTTAAAATGCATTTTAAATAAATAATTATTAGCAAATGGTACCACCCAAGGAAAGCCTAAGATACAGATCATTTTATTGTGATAAATAGTGGTAAAGTTATTGGTGAATGAATGGAAGGAGCGCCGAAATGTAAAAATTGTTTGGCTGCATAAGGTGAAAATACACTGAAGGCTGAAGTGGTTAAAGTACAGCTGTCGGAATTCTGAGCAATTGAAACTGAGAATGAAAAATACTTAATCAGGGTTATTTGCAGTGACAGCTACATGTAAAGATGATCAGTGGTTTCAGTGATTGTTGGTTTCTGTATTAAGATAAAGAGATGGACTTTTTTCTGATCCTTGACCTTGGTCATGCCCCTCCCATCTAACAAGCCACGGAAACTCTGGAGGTCAAGTCACTTTATTTATTTAAGTATTTAGATAGCGCCAACATATTACGCAGTGCTGTAATATGTTGGTGCTGTAGTATATTGTCTTGTCACTAACTGTCCCTCAGAGGGGCTCACAATTTAGTCCCTACCATAGTCATATGTCTATGTATGTATTGTGTATCATAGTCTAGGGCCAATTTAACCGGGAGACAATTAACTTTAAATTATATATTGTATTTGTTTTACCAGATTGTAACAGCTTCATGGTGCTTTTACACTATACCAGTTGCCCTCATTTATAACTAAAAGGACAACTGATTTTCAAATTAAGCCCATGTTTCCCTATGGCTCAGTTCACATTATATGCATTTTAACTGAAAGCTTTTTCACAATGCACAGCTATGGAGGGTCACATCAGTTTTTCAGCGTATAGTGTAAAAGAGTTCTAAATCCTTGGAACTGACACATTTCCAAGAAGAAAACTTAAAGTTTTGAATTATTCTATTGTCTTTCTATTTAACATTTTTTTGACAGATTTTCTTCAGATTTCAGATGAAATTACATTTGGCCAATTACACTATACTATACTCCTCAGTTGTTAACTCCAGATCTCTTTGCTTGCATGTGTATATCCATAGCTTAATAAATACTGTATATCTATTTTAACTTTTTTTTTTGTTTATTTATTTCATCCAGTTATTCCCAATAATGAAGGACTGCTCTGGTGTATCCTGTGTTTGAATGACGTGGCTAAAGTATGAGTTTTAATCCCACTATGAAATCTTTCAATTAGCATTTTTCACTTCTTTAATTGTTGCCTAATTTAGATGATCTTGCAGTCCAGGGGATTCCTGCAGCACAGTTCTAAGGCATTATATTTTCATTGCATTCCCTAACTTACTGTCCAATTTTGACAGCTGTATGTTGCTATTTAGAAAGGTCATAGCCTAAATTATCTTGACCTTTGTTGGTAAAGTGATGTCTCTAATCTTTATTACCTTGTCCAGAATTACCATAGTTTTTCTCCCAAGCTACAATAAAGTTATCTGTTGATAACTTGATTTTATATATATATATTTTTTTTTTTTTTCATGTTTAACAGCAAGCCAGCTTTGGCCCTTTTTTCTTTAACCTTCATCACGCTCCTTCACTCCTCCTCACTTTTAGCCTTTAGACTTGTGTCATCTGCAGATCTTCGATTATTAATCTTCTTTAATTCCACCATGTGCTTGATTGAAACCAGATATGTTTAACCTATACATTAATTTACTTGAACCAGTTAGTTTTTCTGTATCCTGTTGTAAATGCTGATTTTGGATCTTTTAGAAACTCATTAAAGAGGAACTGTAACCAAGGATTGAACTTCATCCCAATCAGTAGCTGATACCCTCTTTCACATGATAAATATTGACCTTTTTTCAAACAGATCATCAGGGGGGTGCTGTATGGCTGATATTGTGGTGAAGCCCCTCCCACAGTGTGATGTCAGCACCTAGGTACTGACATCACACTGGGAGCTGTGTTGCATTGTGGGAAATAACAGCTTTTTCCAACTGCCAAAAAGGCATCATCGCCTTCCACAGACACGTGCCAGCAGTAAAGATGTGTGATACATTTCAGAATGTAAATCAGGGAGAGGAAAGATTTTACAATGAGCAAACACTGACCAAATCATTTATAAATAATGATTGCATTTTTTCACTACGCTTTCATATTCACTGCAGTTCCTCTTTAAGAGGCAAACAGTGAAGAGGCGGCACACAAAAGGCTTGCTATTTAAAGCATATATTGATGGAGCAACACTACATGTTACGAACCATCACGGTTCTTCATCAGGTGTAAAATGAAACCAAATGCAGTCCACACATTTATACAAATTCAAAACCACACCCCTTAGCTCCGGGGCGTGGTGATCTTAACTAGACACTGGCCACACCTAGCTTTCACAATTACATTCTATCTACATTTACAACTTCTCTAATAGAGAAATCGATCAAAGATTAACATTGTTACAAATTAGCATACTCCCTATACTTCTAAACACAATACCACATTAGGGGAACTCCAAAATATGGCTACCCCATCTAATAAACAATTTAACTGACCGTAATCCCAGGGCACTCCACTAGGGCTACCCGTAAACTCCGACCTAAAAAAGAAAGGCAAAGGTTGTAACTGTAGTCACTACCACTAGATTCCATAATACATTGCACCGCTAACGTTACCTGGCCTAATTGAAAAATGGCAATAAAAAGCACCTTAAACGGCACAGCAAAAATCACAGTTACTATAAATGCTCTGCAAAATGCTAACTAACTGCTATAGAATTGCTACCCTAATGCCATAGAGCAGCCGAAAAAATGCTGACAAAAAGCTGAAAAAAAGCTGAAAAAAATGCTGCCATACTGCTATAAACCGCTGTGCAATAATGCTATATGCATGCTCTCCTCTTTAAGAGGCATATAAAGTGTTCTAATTTTTGTAAGAACTTTCCACAATTAGTTATGGTCCACTCAGGCTTTAGAATAGTTAATAAATCAATTAGACATTTGTATGGAGCCACTTGATTTATTCAATATTCAGAAGATGCTGTTAGTCATGAGTGTAACTAGAGACCACAGGGACCTCCTGCAAAAAAAATAAAAAAAAAAAACCGTTAAATTTCCCTACGTTAACCCATTCGCGTTCCATCGTTTCCAGTTGAGAAATGTTCACCTCCCATTCATTAGCCTATAACTTTATCACTACTTATCACAATGAACTGATCTATATCTTGTTTTTTCCGCCACTAATTAGGCTTTCTTTGGGGGGTACATTTTGCTAAGAGCCACTTTACTGTAAATGCATTTTAACAGGAAGAATAAGAAAAAAACGGAAAAAATCATTATTTTTCAGTTTTCAGCCATTATAGTTTTAAAATAAAACATGCCTCCATAATTAAAACTCACGTATTGTATTTGCCCATATGTCTCGGTTATTACACCATTAAAATTATGTCCCTATCACAATGTATGGCGACAATATTTTATTTGGAAATAAAGGTGCATTTTTTCCGTTTTGCATCTATCACTATTTACAAGTTTAAAATAAAAAAAATATAGAAATATATCATCTTTACATTGATATTTAAAAAGTTTAGACCCTTAGGTAAATATTTACATGGTTTTTTTTTTATTATTGTAATGGCCCTATTCACTGATTGCCTGGTTAACGAACCGCGGGCCGGGAGCGCGCATGCACGCGCGAGATCGGCCGCGGGAGCGTGCATGGTTTCTGGACGTAGTTTCTACGTCCAGGAACCAAAATAGGTTAATGCACTTCCACATGCCTGCATCAACCATCGGATCCCCACCATAGTGTGTGTGTGAGGGGGGGGGGGCTAATGCCTTTCTCCTTAGCTCCCTCATCCAATACTCCTCAGGTTGTCACCTTGGTTTAACAGCCCAACAGATCAGCGCTGCATTCCTCTCTTCCAGCATCAGGTCCCTGATGTGCTCCACCTGCAGCCACTAGGTCTCCTCTGCCTTGCTTCCCATCCTCTGCACATCACTTGAGGTCATGTGACTTGCAGAGATACTCAATTTGAGTTTCTCTACACTTCAACTATTTGTTATAGCTAAAGTCTGGGGCTCACTGTCTCATCTGCTAACCTCACCATCTCCTCCCTTGTGTCTCTACCTAGGTTGTTAGCTCACAAGAGCAGGCTTTTCCCACTAGTGTTTTTGTCTCTGTTGAACCTAAAGTGGGATTATACTACTAAAACTAAATTTTATTAACTACTCTATAATACATAAAAGAACATTTTGAAGCATCCCATGTATGTAAAATGATTGTTTTAACTGCAGAGAGCAGTAGAAGCTTGCTTATCTCTTGTCATCGGCAAATGTAATCATTGCCAGCTGTAGCTCTCTGAGGCATGTGTCTTCACTCACGGGGGGGGGGGGGGGGGGTGGAGTGACTTTGCTGTTACCAGGGTGATGTGTCTGTTTAGCAGAGGGAGGGGCAGAGTGAAGACACATTCCTCAAAGAGCTTCAGCTGGCAATGATTACATTTGCCTCTGTCGATAACAAGAGATATGCAAGATTCCCCTGCTCTCTGAAGTAAAGAGAAAGGTTTTTACACATAGCCAATGCTAGGGAATGCTTCCAAATGTTCTTTTATGTAACTAAGAGCAGTTGCTCTTATTTTAGTTTTGGAAGTATAATCCCACTTTAATCAAATGAAAATGTATCAGAACTGGTGATCAGTGTTGCTAGTGAATTATCTGCAAAGTCATTTTCGCATCGAAAATTCTATTTTCAATTTTTGAGAAAATATGCATGAAAATACATTGGTCTTGAATCACTAACTGGCGCTAAGCCGATTAGTGAGCCCTAACAGTTAATGGGCGCAAAACTGGGCGTTAGGTGGTTTGCGCCCAAACACTGAATAAAGCCAAGCCCATTGTGTTATCGTAATATAGTCAAGGGAAACACATTTTTATTTGTAATGCAAACATTTGTAGAAAATCCAAAAAATATGCAATTTCACAGTGGAAATTCAAAAAAAGCACAAAATTGTTTTATTTTAGCACGCAAATGCGAAAAATTCCAAACGTATTACAAAATAATTTTCGATGGCATTTTTGCTTACATTATTTTTGTGAAAATTAATGCGAAAATAATATTGGCATTTTCACTCATCACTGCTGGTGATGTTTCACTGCACAACTCAACTATGTATGTATTTGTGTTACTGGATGTCCTGATTGTAATGTGTGTTGAACTACTCAGGTTGCTAAGCTTCCCACTACTGTCTGTTTTGTATTACATACATCATTATAGAAAATGTTGGCGGCATATAAATAAGAATACTAATAACATAGGTTTTTCAAATTAACCCCTATCTGTCCTAACTCACAATTTATCTCTCCTTCTTTGTTTTATCTCATAGTGAACAATATCTCAGAGTGAACAACAAATAAGGTGTTATTCATGAGAGTTTTGTAAACCAACCCCATTATATTATATTGGGTATCCGAAAAACACTGTGGTAGTACTGCACGCAAAAAAAAAGGGCGCCAGGAAAAAAAGGGCCCGGCTGGATAACGAAATGGCGCCAGTGGATAACAGAATCTTAATAACGATAAACATTGTTGTTGAACTTGGTTAACGATAAATACTGTTTTAAAAACCAGATGGGAGATAATAACGAAAAGATATTAACATTAAAAATCATAACGTAATTCAACAATACAGCTTAACCCAACCCTACTCTCACACAGAACCCTCCCCTGATCGTGCCTAAAACTAACCACTCCCCTGGTGGCGCCTAACCCTAACCACCCCCGGGTGGTATTTAACCCTATCCGCCCGCCTGGTGGTGCCTAACCTTAACCCTCCTGGTGGTGCCTAACCATCCCCCTGGTGCTGCCTAACCATAACCACTCCCCCTGGTGGTGCCTAACCACTCCCTCTGCAGAAACACCCTTCTACACATAGAAATGATAATATCTTTGATAACATAAAATCTCTACATACAAACAAAATAATATAACAAAAACTATAACGTTGTGAGCTTCTAAAACGATGACATATTTCAAAAATGCTAATGTTCTAATGTTGATAACGATATTTATCGGGCACCCTTTTCTTCAGCTTTTTTTGCCGTATTAACGATAATTGCATTAAAGTCTATGGTGGCGCCCTTTTTGTCCAGCCTCAGCCGGCGCCCTTTTCCTGCTACCGGTAGAACTGAAACATCTAGGACACCTTCAGGAAGCTACCTTATTGTTCTTTGGATATATCAGGACTTGGATAAACAGGAGCCTTTACAGAAAAACCTGTGCTGGATGTTTGCCTGAATCAATAAAGACACATTGATTTTATTTAGTGTTGCTGCTGCAGACCCTTTATCTTTTTATCTGGGCAGTGAATATAGCAGGCCTTTCTGCATCACTGTGTAGCCTTTAGTTGCTGATGCCTGTGGCTAGAGGTGACTCCTGTTCACTCGCAGTCTCTTGTAATATGTACACACTCACAAGCCATAATACTCAAACAAAAGCATTGTGGAGGATAGATACCAGTTATATACACATTAAAAAAAAATATATACAATATATCACTAGTTCCATGGTATAGCTTGATCCTACCAGAAAGATATCATTTTTGGGATTGAGCATCATGGCCAGATCTATTGTCACCATATTGGTAATCTTCTATTTCTGTAACCCCATAACTGTATGGAAAATGTTCTGCTTCCAGTAATCTGTTGATCTTCATTGTGTTGGTTAACCTACTCTGGATGGTGCATCTCTGGCCAAATAATGACCAGAGTCTCTATTTTTACATTGTGTTCACTGTGATTGGCTCACTGTGATCAAAGTGTCAGGAGCCAATGGAGGCAGGAAAATTGGGCGCATATCGTCCGCCGCCATTGACGCTAATGTTAAATATGAGCTATTGGGCGCAAAACTGGATGAATCGGCACCCGTTAAACTGTTTTGCGCCTATTACAATGCTAAAATGGAAAATATGGTTATAAAATTTGTTAATTTTCATTTTTTTAATTATCGTTTTAACTCTTCAATATTTTAATATTGTACTTTTTTAAATCAATTTGACATTCATTATCTAAAATTATAATTAATTTGTTAATTTTCGTTTTGACATGTAATTTTACTTTTTAATCATTTTTACATTTATTTTTTTTAGATTTTCAATTTCGGGGGTCTCTTTTTTACAATTATGATTACATAAATTTATATTTTGACATGTAATCTTACTTTTTTTTAATCATTTTTACATTCTTTTCGAGATTTTAAATTTCGGGGTCTTAAGATTAGGCTCTTCCAGGGGGATCTCAGGGTTAGGCACTAACATGGGGGTCTTAGGGTTAGGCACCACCAGGGGAGTATTAGAGTTAGGCACCACCAGGGGGGGTCTAAGGGTTAGGAATAGGTAGAGGGAGGATTCTATGTGAGAGTAGGGTTAGGTTTAGTAGTGATAATAAGAGAAACTTTAACTCTATGTTTTTAAATCATCTAAACCAGTAACAATAAAATACAGTTTGATTCATGGAAAGGTGTTATATTGGATTTAAAAAATAAGCCACTAAATTTTTTTCTGAAATGAAAAGATATGATTACAACTAATGTTTTGTACCATTTAATTTATACTTTACATGTATTTTTACAGTAACATGTTACTGATAGTTCCTGCTAAATGTTCAGCTGGTTAATTAACCACTTTACCCCCAGCGGTACGGATTTCTCCGTCCCTTTTTCCACCCTGTTAACACCAAGGGACGGAGAAATCCGTACCTGACGCCGCTCCCGCCACTGTCCGCGCTCCCACTCACTCGTCCCTGCGCCCCCGCGCTCGTGCATGCCGCCGCCCACTCGCCCGGAGATCAATGAACGTTAAAAACCTTTCCCGTTCGTTGATCTCTGCCCTCCGCAATGATCAGCTGCTTCTACGAGAAGCAGCGATCACTGTGAGAAAAAAACAAAGTTTCCCAGCCTCCTAACCCTTCCTGCAAGTGTACTTCCTGTACGCTTGCAGGTCGCATAAACAAAAAGTTACTGTGGCCATCTTGTGGCCAAATAGTAAAACTACACCCTAAAGCATTTTTCATACACAAATACATTACTTTTACACTAAAAAATAACTCATTACCTTCTACACTCCCCAATTTTTTTTTTTTTAGTAATTAAAAAAAAAATTACAATTAAAAAAAATACATAAATAGTTACCTTAGGGACTGAACTTTTTAAATATTTATGTCAAGAGAGTATAACACTGTTACTTTATAAATTATGGGCTTGTAATTAGGGATGGACGCAAAACTGAAAAAAAAATGCACCTTTATTTCCAAAGAAAATATATGCGCCAAACATTGTGACAGGGACATAATTTAAACGGTTTTATAACCGAGACAAAAGTGCAAATAAATGTCATGGGTTTTAATTACAGTAGCATGCATTATTTAAAAACTATAAAGCCCGAAAACTGAAAAATAATAAATTTTTTCCCACATTTTTTCCTATTTTCCCATTAAAACGCATTTAGAATAAAATAATTCTTGGCATAATGTCCCACCTAAAGAAAGCCTAATTGGTGGCAAAAAGAACAAGATATAGTTCATTGTGATAAGTAATGATAAAGTTATAGACGAATAAATTGAAGGAGCACTGAAAGGTGAAAATTGCTCTGGTGCTCAAGGGGTAAAACCCCTCAGTTGTGAAGTGTTTAAACATTAACTTTGTGTCTCTGGAATAATAACAATCATTAAAAACAAATTTTAAACCAAGTGATAATTTAAAATGAAATTTATTTGTAAACCGATATTTTATACGTATTATTGTAAAATAATAGGCTGTATCCTGTGCCCTTTTTCATAGCGCCTCTATTTCATGCATGCGGAGCCAATGACCAGTGCTTGGAGCTTAACTCTCATTTGACAGCTAAGTGTGATGGGGGCTTATGGAGCCAGGATTAGCAGCATAACTAGAGAAGATCAGCACCTGCGATCACAGAGGGGCCCAGAGCTTTGGGGGGCCCCAACTACAAACCTTCCCTTTCTCTGATACAGGGAACTATACTTCTGATCAGGATCAGGTGTTGTTGTGGTTATACTTGTTATGGGTGTGAAGATCATGATGGCCACATTTGTTTTATGACCTTTGTGAGATGGGCCCCCAGGACGTTAAAGAGACTCTGTAACAAAATGTTGAGCCTTATTTCTTCTATCCTATAAGTTCCTATGCTTGTTCTAATGTGGTCTGTCTTACTGCAGCATTTTCTAGTTGCACTGTCTCTGTAATAAATCTTATCTTCTTTCCTCTGTCGGCTCTGTCGGGCTGAGGCTGGAATGTGTGGAATGTGTGGCACTGCTTGTCATTGGCAGAAGCTTTACACACCCTCTACAAGCTCTGCATGAGTCACACAGTAAGCTAGTTCTCAGCCTATGATACTCTGGTTAGAAGCCAAGTCTTTTGTTTGGAAACACTGCCTAAAACTGGCAATTACAAGCCAGGATTGCAGCAGGGAGTGGCAGAAAAAGCACAGAGGGGCCCAGGAGAACATAATGAAGAGAATGGTAGGATTTTTATTGTAAGAATTTTAGAGTACAGATTCTCTTTAAGAGCACCAAGGGGAGGCAAGGGAAGGGGTGTGGATGAGCCCAGTCAAAGTTTCACTGGAGGGACCAATGCAGTGGCGGCGCCATGCTGGGGCTTACCCAGGCTTCAGCCCCAGCTGGCAACTCATTAGCCCCCCTCAAAGCCCCCCCGCCAGCTGCCAAAAGTTCCGAGAAAGTGTCCGACCCGACCTCGGCTCGTCATCTGTCTCTGCACTGCAGTGGAGGCGGAGCCGAGCCTGGCTGCCTGGGAGGAGGGCGAGGGCTTGGCTTGGGCTGGCACCCACCCTAGCGATCAGTCCCACGGACTCCCACCCACCCTGGCTTCCACCCTGGGCCGGGCGCAGGCTCAGCTCAGTCACGCAGAGCGGCCCGCCCCAGGGGGTACGTACGTGGTGGTGGCGTCTCACCGCGTCTAGCGGCGTTATAAAAGTGTGTCACGTGACAACGTCCAGCGTCACGTGACACTTGCCCGCCACGCAGCCAGCTAGTTGCCACCGACATGAGAGTGTCTGCGTCACTCTCCAGACTCTCTCTGTGGCACGCCAGTCACGCGGTGTGACAGTGTGACACACACCCAGGCCAGGCACTGACCCACAGACAGCGCACGGGACTGGAGGCTGGACTCTGGAGCTGACAGCCAGCACAGAAGGACTTGGAAGTCAGAACTCCAACAAGGTGGGTGCAGTGGCTGTCCTCTCCAGCCAGCCAGTCAACTGCCAAATTGTTTTTCTGCCCCAGCCCCCCAGGCCTCCTGAGCCTAGCACCAGCAGGCACACCACCAGTCCACCACTAGCCTAGGCCTGACTCTGAGTGAGCACGCCCCTGGGGGGCCCCAGCCCACCCATCACCAGCCAGGCCTGAGGCTTTTTTTTTTCTTTTTTTGCACCAGCCACCCAGGCCTGAGCTGCCCCCCCCTGACTGAGCTGAGCACAACACCACCACCAACAACCCCCAGGCCTGACTCTGGGGCCCCAGCCCACCTACCAGTCCACCAGCCAGGCCTGAGCTGCCCAGGGCCCCCCCCCCATCCCACCATCACCAGCCAGGCCTGAGCTGCAGCTGGGGCCCCCCATCCCACCACCAGCAGCCAGACTTGAGGCCTTCCCACCAGGCCTGAGCTGCCCTGGGACCCCAATCCCACCACCACCAGCCAGGCCTGAGGTGCCCTGGGCGCCCCATCCCACCACCACCAGCCAGGCCTGAGGCCTTCCCACCAGGCCTGAGCTGCCCTGGGGCCCCCCATCCCACCACCACCAGCCAGGCCTGAGCTGCCCTGGGGCCCCCCATCCCACCACCACCAGCCAGGCCTGAGCTGCCCTGGGGCCCACCACCACCAGCCAGGCCTGAGCTGCCATGGGGCCCCCCATCCCACCACCACCAGCCAGGCCTGAGCTGCCCTGGGGCCCCCATCCCTCCACCACCAGCCAGGCCTGAGCTGCCCTGGGGCCCCCAGCCCACCACCACCAGCCAGGCCTGAGCTGCCCTGGGGCCCCCCATCCCACCACCACCAGCCAGGCCTGACCTGCCCTGGGGCCCCCATCCCACCACCAAGAGGCAGGCCTGAGCTGCCCTGGGGCCCCCAGCCCACCACCACCAGCCAGGCCTGAGCTGCCCTGTGACCCCCAGCCCACCACCAATCGCCAGGCCTGAGCTGCCCTGTGGCCCCCAGCCCACCACCACCAGCCAGGCCTGAGCTGCCCTGGGGCCCCCATCCCACCACCACCAGCCAGGCCTGAACTGCCCTGGGGCCCCTAGACCACCACCACCAGCCATGCAGGCCTGAGGCCTCCAGCCCACCACCAGTCAGGATTGAGGTGCCCTGGGGCCCCCAGCCCACCACCACCAGCCTGACTACATATACTGGGGAGAGCTATACGCCTGGCTACATATACTGGGGACAGCTATACACCTGGCTACCTATGCTGGGGACACTGGCTGTCTGTCATTATGTGCATTTACTGGTGAAAAGTTGTCCCTTATGTGAATTTACTGGGGAAATGCTGTCTGTCATTATGTGCATGAACTGGTGAAAAGTTGTCTTTTATGTGCATTTACTGGGGAAATGCTGTCTGTCTCTTATGTGCATTTACTGGGGAAATGCTGTCTGTCATTATGTGCATGAACTGGTGAAAAGTTGTCTCTTATATGCATTTACTGTGGAAATGCAGTCTGTCATTACGTGCATTTATTGGTGAAAAGTTGTCTCTTATGTGCATTTACTGCAGAAATGCAGTCTGTCATTACGTGCATTAACTGGTGAAAAGTTGTCTCTTATGTGCATTTACTGGTGAAAGGCTATCTGTCATTATGTGCGTTTACTTCATTTTTTTTATGTAACTACGTTAGCTGGTACAAGTACATTACATTTAGCCCCGCCCACATGTCGGCATGACCCCCCCCCCGCCAAGCCCGGCCTGCCAGCCCTTGTGCTCCCTTTGAGCCCCCCCCAAAAATCTGAAGCTGGAGCCGCCACTGGACCCATGAAATGTAGTTAGGCCACTGGCCAGGATATTGAAATCTAAACCCTGTCAGGGATGAGAGTCTCCAAACAGGATGTAAATTTCACTAGAGTGTGTCCAGAACGGTTATAAATAGGTCGTATGATCTTAATTTTTATAAACATAAATTTTATGTAAATACAGCAAATGGGTAAATATAGACAATAGTTCAAACAGTTTATGCTGAGATTTTGGCCAGTGTGAGCACTGTGTACTCAAAGCCTTATTTGTATGTGTACTGTGTAATGTATCACGAGGTACAAGGACAAGAATAAGCACATCCCAGTTGTCTCCTTTCTTGGCAAAGCATAACAAAACAAAAAACAAAAACTTCTCTTTATACCACATTTGAAATGATTTAAAAATAAAGCATGGTCCTGACTTCACACTGTGGGAGTGGTTTCTCCACAATATCAGCCATACAGAGCCCCCTGGTGATCCATTTGTGAAAAGGAAAAGATTTCTCATGGGAAAGGGGGAATCAGCTACTGATTGGGATGAAGTTTAATTCAAGGTTACGGTTTCTCTTTAAAGTGGACCTGAACTCTTGCACGGGACAGAAGAAAAACACAGAGAAATGCACCCTGTATGTATTTAGAGAGTTTCACCTGTCGCATTCACCCTCTGTGACCAATCATAACTGTAATTTGATCTCTCAGTTGTGTCAGCTGGCTGCCTCGGCAGAGCAGCTACTATGTAAACACAGGACGTTAACACTACGTCTGCTTCCATGAAAGCAGAAAGTTGACACAAGCAGATCTATTGTACAATTTGTATCAGCTGTAACAAATACATGTTTTTAATCAAAGATTATTTTGCTGTTGCTTATCATTCAGAGCAGAGAGGAAGTTCTGAGTTCAGGTCCACTTTAATTGTAAACATGCATTTACAATTTATCCGGAGTTCCTCTTCAGCTGGAGAGGAATTTATTTTTGTTGTAAAAAAAAAAACAAAAAAAAAAACACAAGCGGAACTTCACCTTAAATGGAATGTCATCCAGAGCCACTAAGTTAGTAGAAAAAAACCTTGGCAGCTTGATTAGATGGGTACAGTATATGGATTGCAATCTGTTTTTTTTTTTCTGTAGCTATAAAGATGCTTTGATAAATGAAACATTTAAATGAAAGTCATTTATTGCAGAAAGAGATCTCAGACTTAATTATCCAGCCGAAAACAGGTAAGTAGGTCTATGAGCATGTAAACATGAGCCCTGCCTCGTTATATAGAAGATACAATGAATTGATGATCCCACTGCTGGTGAAGAGGTTAAACCACCAATAGCTTGCTGTGGCCCTGCGTCACCATGGAAACTAAGGGCCGGCCGTGAGATACAGTTAAAGCAGCAGCCAGTGGGTAATAAATTCTGTTTAAAAAGTGTTTTTTTTTTTTCCCTCCGTCACCCCATCTGCTGATGTAAACATCATTAAAAACAAATGACGGCAGCTCAATGAGGTCCCTTCTCCTTCTGGCAACAGGAAATTATAGGAGTGAAATATATATCTATATATATAAATATAAAAAACAGGCAGATGTAGGAAAGACTGCGCTCGTTTCAGACAGCTTTAGGGGACATGTACTAAATTTGCAAGTGGAAGGAAAGCTAAAGGAAGGACCTGCATGTTGAATAGGCTGTCCTTACATGTACTGCTGAAGACTGCAGCCATCCACTATCAGTCTATTTCCAAACAAGGGATATCTTGTCTTCTGTTCTGCACTAGAGATGGCCCAAACCGCAATAGACTTCAATGGGGAGGCGAACGTTGAAAAATAGAAACACTTATGCTGGCCAGAAAAGTGATGGAAAAGATGTTTCAAGGGGTCTAACACCTGGAGGGGGGCATGGCGGAGTGGGATAGACGCCAAAAGTCCCGGGGGGAAAATCTGGATTTGACGCAAAGCAGCGTTTTAATGGCAGAATTCACATTGAATGCTAAATTGCAGGCCTAAAGTGCTTTTAAACATCTTGCATGTGTATACATCAATCAGGGAGTGTAATTAGAGTACTGCTTCACACTAACACACCAAACTCACTGTGTAACGCACCACAAACAGCTGTTTGTGTAGTGACGGCCGTGCTGGACTGGTGTGCACCATGGCCAGAGTGCAGGCCATGGCGGTTTTCAAGCCCATATGGCCGCCGGGCTGTGGTAGCTCAATGATAGAACAACAGTGACTGTCCAGCTGATCAAATTTGGTCTGACCACAATGAAGCAACGACCTTATTATCTTGGGTGTGCATAGCTATGCAAGCCCCTTCGCCGTAGCAAGGTAATGATCACGAAGGGGAATTGGCAGATGTACATGCCTTTTGTTTTGTTGTTGCAGCTGCAGTGCAGCCAGAAAAATTAGGCAGGCATGTACATGCACCAGAAAAAGTAGTATAGCGGCCGCTGCTAGCAGCGGCCTTAAAAATTCAGGAATCTACCTGGAATCCTGGACCCTGTTGGTGGTGGCGGAGAAGGCAGTCAAGCGGCCTGCGGTCCGAGGTGCTGTGTGGGGAGCGACTTAGTCTTGGGGCAGGCAGTCACACGGCAAGCAGGCAGAGATGCTGTGTGTGGGGACTGACCTAGTCTTCGGGCGGGCAGTAGCCCTCTGGGATTCATGCCTCATTTATTTTGATAAAGGTGGGGTACTGAACACTTTTGTGACTTAGGCGACTTCTCTCCTCAGTGACAATGCCTCCAGCTGCGCTGAAGGTCCTTTCTGACAGGACGCTTGAGGCAGGGCAAGACAGAAGTTGGATGGCAAATTGGGACAGCTCTGGCCACAGGTCAAGCCTGCACACCCAGTAGTCCAGGGGTTCATCACTGCTCACAGTGTCTACATCCACACTTAAGGCCAGGTAGTCGGCTACCTGCCGGTCCAGGCATTGGTGGAGGGTGGATCTGGAAGGGCTAAGGCGAGGCGTTGGACTAAAGAATGTCCGCATGTCCGACATCACCATGAGATCGCTGGAGCATCCTGTCCTTGCCTGTGTGGACATGGGAGAAGGATTACTGGCAGTGGTACCTTTATTGCATTGTGCTGTGATATCACCCTTAAACGCCTTGTAAAGCATAGTTGCCAGCTTGTTCTGCATGTGCTGCATCCTTTCTGCCTTCTGGTGAGTTGGTAACATCTCCGCCACTTTGTGCCTATACCGAGGGTCTAGTAGCGTGGCCACCCAGTACAGCTCATTCCCCTTTAGTTTTTTTATACGGGGGTCCCTCAACAGGCTGGACAGCATGAAAGATGCCATCTGCACAAAGTTTGATCCAAACGTACTATCCATCTCCTCTTGCTCTTCCTCAATGATGTCAGGTAAGTCCTCCTCCTCCCCCCAGCCACGAACAATACCAGGGGAACGTTGAGCAGCACTAGCCCCCTGCGATGCCTGCTGCAGTTGTCTTCTGCAGCCACCTCCTCCTCCAAAGAAACACCTTCCTCGTGATCCGAGTCTTACTCCTCTTCCCCACACGAATCTTCTTCCTCCTCCTCCCCGTCTGTGCTGTCGCAGGTGTTGAGGAAACATCTGGTTCTGATGAGAATTGATCCCACAATGCTTCTTCCTGTAAATGTTCCTGTTTATGCTCCTCCACAGCTTGATCCACCACTCTACGCACGGCATGCTCCAGGAAGTAAGCATACGGGATCAAGTCGCTGATGGCGCCTTCACTGCGACTCACCAGGTTGGTCACCTCGTCAAACGGCTGCATGAGCCTGCATGCATTTCACATCAGTGTCCAGTTTTTGGGCCAGAACATGCCCATTCACCCAGAGTGTGTCCTTCTACTGTAGTTGTAGAGGTACTGGGTGACGGCTTTCTCCTGTTCTAGCAGGCGAGAGAACATAAGGAGGGTCGAATTTCAGCGAGTTGGGCTATCGCAAATCAGGCATCTCACCGGCAACTTGTTTCTCCGCTGAATATCGGCAAAGTGTAAGACCGCCTGAAATGCCCACACAACTTCCTGGCCTGCTTCAGGACATCCTTTAAGCCTGGGTACTTTGACACAAATCTTTGAATAACTAGATTCAGCACATGTGCCATGCAGGGTACATGTGTCAGCTTTCCCAAATTCAAAGAGGAAATGAGATTGCTGCCATTGTCACACACCACGTTGCCGATCTCCAGCTGGTGCGCGGTCAGCCACTGATCCACCTGTTTGTTAAGAGCAACCAGGAGAGCTGCTCCAGTGTGACTGCTTTGAGGCAAGACATGTCTAAGATGGAGTGACACCATCGTACCTGGCATGCAGCATAGGCCCTGGGGAGCTGGGGCTGTGTAGCTGGAGAGGAGATTGCAGCACCAGCAGAGTTGAACTGCCACTCAGCCAAGGAGGAGGAGGATGATGACAGCAAAGAGGATGTAGCAGGAGGAGAGGAGGTGGCAGAAGGCCTGCCTGCAAGCCATGGAGGGGTCACAAGTTGGTCCGCTGCACAGCCACGTACTCCCTGCTTGTCAGCGGTCACCAGGTTAACCCTGGTGGACCCTTGACCCAACGCTGTGTGCCAGAGATGACACCACTTGCCTCTCAACTTAACGGTACAGTTTGGATATCGCCTTTTTAGAGAAATAATTGCGACCTGGCATCTTCCACTGCAGTGTCCCAATGGCCACAAATTTACGGAAAAGGCCTAAGAGTCCACCAGCTGGTATGGTACCAGCTGGCGAGCTAGCAGTTCCACCAAGCCAGCTGTCAGACGCCAGGCAAGGGGGTGACTGGCAGAAATTGGCTTTTTCCGCTCAATGATTTCCTTCACAGACACCTGCCTGCTGTGGGCAGAGGAGCAGGAACCGCTCAAGGTCAGATGCGGAGTGGAGGAGGGTGGCTGTGAAGGTGCAAGGGAGAAAACGGCTGCACCTGAAGGAGGAAGAGGATAAGGAGGGTGGCTTTTCTTTTGTGTGCTGCTTTTCCTCAGGTGCTCTTCCCATTGCAGTTTGTGCCTTCTGCATGTGCCTTCGTAAAGCCACTTGTCCCTACGTGGGTGTTGGCCTTTCCACGGCTCAATTTTTGGAGGCAGAGAGAACAGATGGCATTGCTGTGATCTGAGGCAGACACATTACAAAATTTCCAAACCACTGAGCCCCCTAGGGTGATGGCACTATGGCGGCATCAGTGGCTGACGTTAAAGGGCATGTTGGCTGGCTGTCCATAGGTGGTAATACATGGCACCGGACACTGCCACCAGCTGTTTCTGATGACGAGCTCCCCCTGCTTCTTTCAGGAACTCGTCTCCTCCTACTCCTCTCTGACTCCCCTTCTGAATTGTCCCCCTGTTCATCTCCTCTATTGGGAACCCACGTGGCATTCGTATCATTGTCCTCATCATAATCATCCTGCCCAGCTTCGCTTGCCTCAGACACTTCATTAACTGCACCAACAGCAGGTACTTCATCATCCTCCTCTTGACACCTTATGTCCATAGTGTCGCCTAACTCAGACATATGAGGTGGTGTAACTTGCTTAGCGCCTTCATCTTGTTGTAACAGTAGTTGCTGTGAATCAGTTAATTCCCCACTAAATAACTCCTGCGAATTGTCAAATGGAATGGATGTGGTGCTTGTAGTAGCGCTGATGGCTGCGGAAGATGAGGTGTTCTGTGTTAAATATTCAACCACGTCCTGACAACCTTGGGAGTTGATGGGACGTGCCTTATTCTGAGCACTGTACTTTGGTCTAGGGCCGCACGAAATCACATTAGCACGACCTCTAACAGACCTGCCGGGTGGTCTTTCTCTGGGTCTTCCTCTGCCTCTACCTCTACCTGTTTTGTCCATATTGGGAGGGGGGGGGATGAAGTGAATGGTATGCACCGACTTGACTAATACAATGTGCAGTCACACAGGTGCAGTTAACAGGTATGCACGGAGTGCTAGTGCTAGAGTGCTAGTGGTATTAAATATCACACTGTGTGCGCTCACGTAGGTAGGTGGATGCACTGAACAACAGGTAAGTATATGCAGTGATGGGTATTACAATGTGCACCTGTCACACACAGACAGGTACTGGACAGGCACAGTGACACTGCGTGCGCTCACGTAGGTAGGTGGGTAGGTGCACTGAAGTGAACAACAGGTAGGTATATGCAGTGATGAGTATTATAAGGTGCACCTGGCACATTAGTATCACTGTGATGGCTTCTGTAGTGAGGAACTGCGAGGGCAGTTGCTGCTGGAGAGGCAGAGAGATACCTGCATATTTAGCATACCTAATAGGCTTACACACACATATCTGCACTGCCCATTTTCTCGGTGCACAGAGCGGGTCTCCCTCTGCACATCATCTCTTTAATTCCACTGGCTACCCTGAATGCCCACATAGTCAGACCTTCAGATCAGTGGTGGCCCACATGAGTGAGAGAGGACAGTGATATGTACGGTAACTATGCTGTATACCTGGAAAACAAGTGAGCAGTGATGTCACTTCCTGTATTTGAAGTATACGGCATGGTTGTCACACATTACTCACTCTGCTGCCAGCAGATCCAGTGGAATTAGAGGGACCAGGATGATGTGCAGATGGAGACCGCCTCTGTGCACCGAGTAGACAAGAAGCGCAGATCCAAGTGTGCCAGTGGGCAGGTTGGCAGCAAGGGTAAGATGCCAGAACACCGTCTGGCGCATGCCAGAACACCGTCCAAGGCTTCCTAGCACCTATTACAGGTTTACTTTAAGTGTGCAAGTCAGGAATTGAAGGAGTGAAGGCAGAAGTACCAGTAGTCAAATAGTCAGCAACAGATAACAGGAAATCTTTAAGGGAAATGCAGAACAAATCTGTAGAGTGAGTGAAAGACAGTTCAGTGAGCCAGGATCATACACAGGAGGTTAGATGACTATCAATCCAGTAGTCAGGTGAACTCAAGGTCAGGTCTAGATCAGGAATTAGCCAGGGGTCATACACAGTAGGTTAGGCAGCCAGACAGATAAACCAATGGTCAAGTAAAGGCATAATTAACAAAATCAGAGGTCACTACAGTCAGCAATTCAAAGGTGGTCTTCAGTTCAAGCAAGGGTTGTAGTACAGGAGCAAAACAAGAATTCACACCCTTGCAGGCGCACAGCAACTAATGCTTTTCTAAGCAATGGTGTATTGACAGGGGCAGTGTTTTATTTGGACTAGGACCAAGATGGGACAACAATTACCAGAAGCCCACAGGCTAACAAATAACAGAGTGACAACTGACAGAAAGCAAACTCATTAATCAGTTTAGCTGGCCTAGTGCTGGTGGGAAGAGAACTGATGCGTGGCAATGTGTGACCATCTAAGGAACCTATTGGTACACACATGTGCATGCTGGAAAGCCAGGTATGACATGCTGCTGGGAAGACAACTGACCACGCGGTCCCCAAGAGGGAGCACAACACTCAAACAGTCTCTCAGAAGACTGAGAGGACCCGTCATCGCCGTAGGGAAGTCAAGTAGGGAATAATTTGTGCACATATTATTTATACTAAAGCTAACATCCTCCTTTGCTGTACCTGTTTTGAATGCAAGTTGTGTATTTTAGTCCACATAGTGGAGCTCTGCACATCTATTGCAAGTAGTCAATTCGGGTGCAGCCTGTTTGGAAGTGCTGCCAATGTCTCCTGCTGTACAGTCTCTCAGAAGAGCCAGCTGCACTACTGGAACCCAAAGGCAGATTTCTTAAACCTTGATTTGATTCATTTTTAGATTGTCATATCCACTAATCAGCCTTCATCTAATATACACCCATCTGTTAAAGATGATTGCATTGTATTTTTTCTAGTGATTATTGCAGGAGCAATAACATTGCTGCTGATACATCTGCCCTACAGTATCATCAAGGGGTCTCTTAACAACTAACCATTATAAAATAAATATAAGTGATAACAATCAACTGGTGACATCTACTGTATTTCATATATAGAATCTTTAGAAGGACTTTCCTGGAGTCCCTTATTTTTATATTGGTTTATAAACTGTAGGCTTGAAGATTTAACAGTCTAAAGGTTGTCACTAATGATCCAATATTTTTCATCCATTTTTATCAAATCTATGTAGTATAAATGTAAATTTATTAAATGTATAATTTAGGCAGTTCCTTATATTACATAGAAATGGTAAGATTGGATGAAAAAGATTGTATCATTAGTGGCCACCCTAAAGCTGGCCACGCACTGCCCCGAGTTGCCGCCGTTCGACAGCAAATTCAATCACTGGGATCTAATCTGCTGCCAATCGTTCGCACTAAATGCACCCGGCGATCCGATTTCCTCCCGAAATCAGATCGGTCCGTCGATCGCGCCGTGTGGGAAATTACCATTGATCACCCGCCGGTAGGGAGCACTTCGCTAGCGGCGGCCGATCCGATACAGGTATTCATTGCCTGACGCTGGCTCCCGGGCATCTTCTCCGTGCTGCACTGCTCTGTTCCTGCTCCATCCCAGCATACATTAACTTCCTGTGTCACTCCAGTGATCAGGAAGTTCAAATAGAGGGTGCTCTATTTGAACTTCCTGGTCACGGAGTGACACAGTGTACGCTGGGATGCGGTGCGGGATTCTGGGATGCGGTGCAGCGCGGAGAAGAAAACCCGGAGCCAGCTTCAGGTAATGTATACAGGGGGGGGGGGGGGGGGCGGGGGGACGGCAGGCGGCAGGAGCAGCTCAACAGATTGTGATCGGTTTCAGGCTGAAATCGATTCACAATCTTTCTGCAGTAAAGGCAGCCATATGGTCCCTCTCTGATCAGATTCGATCAGATAGGGATCTGTCAGTTGGTCGATCTAATGGCAAATCGACCAGTGTATGGCTACCTTAAAGGTGTCCATCAATAATACAATGGCTGTACAGTCTTACCACTTCTATGTAATATGAGAGACTAGCTATCGTATCCAGTCAAAGCAGGGCTAGGCAGAGGCAGAGGCGAGAGAGGCGCAGTGTAGGAGGGGGCGCACAACTCACTCAGCTATCATTCCCCTATTGTGTTTGAAGCAGAGAGAAATAAGAAAAGGGGATACATGGGTGTGACTGCAAGCCAGATAACTAGAGATTAAGGTGTTGGGGCCTGGGGGTGCCTCTTAAGGTGGCCACACACCATACAATTTTTTAAATATCTGTTCAATTTAAGAATTGCAATCAATTTTCTGACTGATTGTAACATTTCAAAAATATGACCAATGTACCACACACATATGTTCAATTTTTTCCTCAATTATGATAAAACTGATTGGAAAGAAACTCAGAGAAAATTGCGAGGGTGTGTATATTACTAAATTAACAATCCAACACACACCATACAATCTTAAGTAGAAATTGAAGAGAAATATCTGGCATTCCGGATCGATTTAAATTGAAAAAAACGGGAAATCCGATCGGATTTTTCAGTCGAATGAAAAAAAAGCTTTCGATTTTTTCGAGAAATACGATCGTTTTTATGGAATTACTGTAAAATCGGATCATTTTATTGTATCGTGTGTGGCCACCTTTAGTCTAATAGCAATCAGTGTGTGACGGCTGGGGTGGGAGGGATGGGTGGGCGCACTTTGGTGTCTCAGCCTTGGGTGCTGGAGGACCTTGTCCCGGCTCTACTTTCCACTACATAGATTTGGTAAGCTTGTACAATCAAGATTGTATCATTGATGGGCAGCTTTACTGGGATCTGTTGCTGTTTTAAGTTTATACAGGACAAATACAGAGTAATAGGGACCTACTGAACATAGATATCTTCTCTTTTGCTAGAAATGTTTATTTCAGCCGCACACATGTTTTATGACCTCTTATTAATTATCTATCGAGCTCTAGTTTGACTTCATCAGAGAGACTAAGATTTATACGTCTGAATTACTTACCCTTACAATGAAAAAAGAGGAGGGGTGATTTCTAAGTAGGTTTGGTGCTTTATATTCACATGTGTATCTCATCATGCTACATGTCACTGTATATATGCTTTATTGAAGGTATTTATATTTCTAAGCTACATATGTTTCCGGGATCAACACCGTCAATCTTGTTCCACTAAATTATCTAACAACAGGAATTAAATCTTTGCATATCCATAAAGCAGTAATTATGATTATCTCTTCTGGAATGGAAGATTTAAAGGTGAGAAGTGCGATGAAGGACTCGTTTTATGCTCTAATCCTTGTATTCATAAAGCAAGCTGCAGGTTTCCGTTTTAATCAAGCAGATTTTAAATAGCTGATGACAATGTTGAGATATTTTCGGCTACAGCCGGCTCAGAAAATAAATCATTTTTTTTACGACAATTTATTAAAAGGCAAATGAATTATTCTTGCATTTGATGGGACTTTTTATCGCTCTTTTAACAGCTCTGATAAAACGTTCCTCTGCGTTATGTTTTATCTGAGCTTTTATGGCATCGAGTAATTTATGAGTTTTTGTATTTTTAGGGTTCTTAAAAAAAAAAGACAGAGATCACAATCTCCTTTATTTAGCCCATGGAAATATGACCCTGTTCTTTGCATTAAATAGTTCTGAACAAGCTTGAGTGAAAATACTGTATTAGAGTGACTTAAAGAGCAAACAGTGAGCAGCTCGTATATCAGACTCTTTGTTATTTCCTTTTGCTAATGTTCCAAATTTAATCTCCATGATAACTCATCATGTTCTCCAGCCCATTAGAAGAAAAAGGAATGTTTAGTATTCTGCTACTTGCTACTAGAAGCGTAAATGAAGAAGCTCCTAATACTTCTGATGATTGGGTTATGAACCTGTCTAGCAGTGGAGTAACTACAATTAATGGAGCCCCCTAGCGAAACTTTGATGGGCCCCCCCAATATATACACTCTTTTCCTTGCCTCCCCTTGGAGCCCTTTGCGGCCTCGGTGTCCACCTTACAAATATTGGCAAACGCAGGGGGGATTACAGTTGCCCAGAATCCCCCCTCAGACCAGGGCCTGTACAGAGTCTGGGGACATGTGCAAGTTGAGACATCAGAATATCTGCAGGTATCCTGCAGCTTATAGCTCTGCCCCCTTTCTTTCCATGCTACAGCTGACTTTGGATATAGCAGCAGCGTGTGTACAGAGCATGGAGCAGCAGCACGTGTACAGAGCATGGAGCAGCAGCGTGTGTACAGAGCATGATGCAGCAGCGTGTGTACAGAGCATGGGGCAGCAGCACGAGTACAGAGCATGGAGCAGCAGCGTGTGTACAGAGCATGATGCAGCAGCATGTGTACAGATCATGGAGCAGCAGTGTGTGTACAGAGCATGGAGCAGCAGTGTGTGTATACAGAGCATGGAGCAGCAGTGTGTGTACAGAGCATGGAGCAGCTGTGTGTGTACAGAGCATGGAGCAGCAGTGTGTATACAGAGCATGGAGCAGCAGTGTGTGTACAGAGCATGGAGCAGCTCTGGGGAACTTAACAGAGTCCGGTATGAGCACAGCCCTGTGCTCTGCTGTGTGAATGCTTCACTTTCCCCTTCATTACATTACCAATGTCGGCTGTCCTCATTATTATCTGTATCCAAACTGCTCCTGATCAATTCCGTTGTCGATTGGGAGCAGATCGGACATTTAGGAAATAATCGTCAGATCCTGTCAGTCGGATGGGAAATTGCATTGTGTGTATCCAGCATGATGTCCTACCATATTTTATACTGTATTGTGAATGGCTGAGGAAGACCTTTCAGGAATCCCCCCCTTGAAAATCCTGGGTTTGCCCCTGACAAGGGTCATAAACCAAATGTGGCCATCATAATCTTCACACCCATAACAAGTGCAGCCACAAAATCACCTAATCTGAAGTATAGTCCCCTGTATCGGAGAAAGGGAAGGTTAGTTGTTGGGGTCCCAAAACAGCTCTGGGCCCCCCTGCAATCACAAGGGCAGCTGCCCTCTAGTCACTCCCCTGCTGTCTAGAATCCTTTTTCCAATAGGCTGAATACCTTTACAACGACACGCTAATAACACTATTCTGCTTGCATTTAACCACTTCACCTCCAAGGGTTTTTCCCCTTAAAAAGCCAAAGCAATTTTCACCGGTCAGCACTCCTTCCATTTATTCACCTATAACTTTATTACTACTTATCACAAAAAACAATCTATATCTTGCTTTTTTTGCCACCAATTAGGCTTTCTTTGGGAGTACTTTTTGCTAAGAATTATTTTATTCTAAATGTGTTTTAACAGGAAAAATAAGAAAAAAAAATCATTATTTCTCAGTTTTCGTCCATTTTAGTTTTAAAATAATACAAGATACCATAATTAACACCCACATATTTTATTTACCCATTTGTCCCGGTTATTGCAACATTTAATTTTTTTATAACTATAACTATTGGGGAGTGTGGGAGGTGAGGGGTTAATCTCAAATGTTAAAAAATGTTGTCACGGACGGTTGCGGGGCTGCAGACGCGTCCTGGAACCGCCCGTGAAGAAAAAGCGATCGCACTCGATTCTCTGCATCGATTGCGCTTCAGATCAATAGAATCTGGATTGATTGTGTAGGAGCATCTGTCTTTTCTCAGCAGAGAGAAGACATCAGCTTACCTGCAGGATGGATCTTTTGATATGCTAATGAGCAGGAACAAACCCTCACCCCTCAGGAATGTCGCACGTGGCCACATTCCCTGCAGGGACAAGCTCAGTCCCCCTACAGCCAGATGTCTTTATGAAAAGAACTAGGAAGCTGGCTCCCAGGGGGGCCTTGAGGAAGCCAGACTCTCTGGCACCGACCAGAGCAGACCTGAAGTTATGTGATGTATGATTTCCTGTCGGTATACGAAAACCGTATGCTATGAAATTCATATAGTCTTATTCGGGAAAATCTGGTCATCGTGCTGATATAAAATTCATTGTGATAGTCCGTCCGGTTATTGAGGTATGACCCTTCTCAAGAACTGGGTCCGTTGCACTAGCCATGTCTGATGTCATATTAATTTGTATTTTCTGACAAGTATGAATCTGTTATCCACCTGAATATGACGTATATCGTTTGTGGGTTATGGCAGTTTGTAAGTTTAAAACCTAAAATCTCTCAGAGGAAATGACCTGCCATTGGTTGGTAATTCAGAAGGGATGGCATTGCCACACCCCCAAACCAGCTTCAAAAGCATATGCGAGGGGCTCTTACCTCATTCCTCCATTTTTCCACCTTCATGAACACACGGCCACTGTGAGGAACAAGTGGTGGCCATTTTGCTTGAACTGAGCTTAAACAAAGGACACATGGCTAGCGGCCATCTTGATCGGCCATCTTGTCTGAACTGAACAAAGGACACCTGTTAGGTTCTCTTCAGTTCCTCCCACATAGGAAGAGGCGTTACCCAGTAGTGGAATCTAGGTGACCACGGGTCTTCACCCACACCCCCTTGAGGGGAGTGCAGGACCACAACCCCAGGAGGGGGATGTGGAACTTCGCTGCCTAGTGCCCTACCAGGTCACTACTGGGATTGCCTCAGCGAGTGGTTGGGAGAACAGGTGACACTAATTGTGAAGTAGACTTGAGCAGATGAAGTGTAGAGATCCAGGCCAGGAGGCGTACTACGAAGGTCGGAGTCACAAGCCAGCGGTCAGTGCAGGCGGCAGACAGCGGTAATCCGGGTCACAAGCCAAGGGTCAGGGCGGGCGGCAGACAGCGATAATCCGGGTAACAAGCCAAGGGTCAGGGCAGGCGGCAGACAGCGGTAATCCGGGTAACAAGCCAAGGGTCAGGGCAGGTGGCAGACAGCAGTAGTCGGGGTCACAGGCCAAGGTCACAACAGAGAATCAGCAGGAACAGGAACACGGTTCGCCAACAGGCTAGCCAAACTGCCAGAATGAGCAGCACTGCAGCTGAGGGCAGTGCTGCTTATATACTTGAATTTGGCACCGAAATTAACACTCTGCGCAGGCGCAGAGCGCGCGCAACACTTTGCGCACGCGCATCTATGCGCGCGCAATACTTTGCGCGCATGCGCACAGCGCGCCGCACCTGAAGGGAACACAGGAAAGCGAATGAGCCCCTTTGCGTGCGCACCAAGGACGACATCCCAGAATGACGTGACCGGCCGCCAAGGTGAGTGTGACAACACCTTCCATTTTGCTTGGATTTTAAACTTTGCTGAACTGAACAAAAGGAACTCTACAAGTTTTCCCAGAATGGACATATTTCCACAAACCCTAAGTATTTTCTCCTTTTTTATTTCATACTGGCTATTACTATTTAATAATTGTTGATTTTAATAATTGTCTGTATATATTAATTATTTATATTGCTTTCAATAAACCGACGCTATCGTCAGTTGTTGTTCCAGCTACCCTATTATTCAGCATACACAGGAACTGAACTCAGATCTCTGAAGAGACGCTACTATTGTTGATATCTAGACAGAATAGAGTGTGTTTAACTGTTTTATTCGCAGGACTAGTCAGTCAGTCGGGTCCACTGGCCCATATCAGTGGTGGTGGCAGTTATACCCTGAACTAGTGTGTAAAGTTGTAATTTCCGTAACCCCACAGGCTCCCTTCTGGTTTGTCTGCGGCCAATTCCCAATGGTTCCTATGCATTGATTGTGACCAGAGTTTGCACGATCCGTGCGCTGGCACCGTTTGGAAGGCATTTCGCGGTCTGACCACTAGGGCTCCTGTGACAGTGTTTGGCAGCGGTTGGGACCTGTGTTGTGCTGAAAGTATCTAAGATAGCACTAGCGCTATCCAGAAACGAACTAATTCGTTGGTGTAGCTGGAAGGCAATATATTTTTTATATATACAGAGAGACTGTGTAGCCAGTACCCCTCCCCGAAAGTTTTATTTTATTTGGCATGGAAATGTCCGGGAACTACCAGAACATGTGCCTAGCAGACCTGAAAAATCTTTGCAAAGCGAGGGGCATGGACATCCTCCGCAAGAAAAAACGGGACCTGATAGCTGACTTGTCCAGATGGGATACCCAGCTACTGCGGGAGCCGGGAGTGTCCGCTGAAGTGGATACAAGCCCATCTGACTCACGTTGAGGGGAACCAGAGACTGAAGATTCTGAGCGTACAGAGGTTGAGCAACCTGCGGGCAATGCGGCAACAGTTACACAGGAGGCTGTCAGTGTGGTCCCCAATCCCAGAGTTTCTGAAAGTACTCGCCCGGAACTGGACAGTACTGGACTGTCCATGGGTGCTGACCCGGTAATGCAGCAGGCATTACGAAAGCTGATGGAGACTGACCTGGACAAGTACCTGCAGTACATGCGTGAGGAGCGCCAATCTGCAGAGGCGCGGGAGAAACGACAGCATGAGCTCAACATGGCAAAAGTGCAACAGGCCAGCTGGAGTTCTTCTCCCAGCCTCCCTGCTGAAGGAGCTGCATCACCCGTAAGTGCAAAATTTAAATTTGCTAATATTGAAAAAGACACAGACATTGACTTGTTTGTGCGATCTTTTGAAAAAGCATGTCGTCAGTATTGTCTGTCCCAAGACCAGTGGGCCAGACATCTAACACCTTTGCTGCGCTACAAAGCGCTTGATGCTTTTGCAGAATTGCCTGCGGAGAAAGATAATGATTATGCCGCTATAAAAGACGCTATCATTACCAAATACCAGCTGACGCCAGAAGCCTATCACAAAAAATTCTGGGCCTGGCAGAAAAAGTCTTCTGATTCGTACCGAGATGTGGTCAGCAGCTTGCTCACCACACTCCGCCAGTGGACTCTAGACCTCACCAAAGGGTGTTATGGTGTCCTGGAGGACTTGATAGTCCTTGGACAATTTCTGAACATTTGCCCTGCTGATGTAGGACAGTTTGTGGTTGAGCGCAAGCCTGCGTCAGCAACTATCGCTGCAGACCTTGCTGAGACCTTTGCCACTACCCGGGTGTCTGATACACGCAGAACTGTCCCATCCAGCTGGAGAGGAGGTCAGCCCAATACCCCGGCAGACTCTCCTGCCCCTGTGAGCCATCAGCCACAGAGGCCACCCAGCGCAACTACTGCACCCAGGCCTGCAGCCCCTGGAGAGGTCACCTGTCACTACTGCCGCCAGCCCGGACACATGAAATTTAACTGTCCGGAGCGGAGACAGACACCACCAGCACCTGCAGCACCTGTATCCCCTGTACCTCACCCACAGCAGAGGCAACCCGCCAGCGAACCACAGCCTGGATCATCAGATTTTGTTCTGTTTGCCCGCGGAAAGGAAATCCGCGACCGAACCGACCAGCAGCAACTTGTTAGAGTGAACGGCAAAGTTGTCATCGGATTCCGAGACACCGGAGCTGACATCACGTTAGTTCACTCACACCTTGTGCCAAAGGAGAGCATCAGCTCCAGCCCATCCCTTGCCCTTACTGGAGTAGAGGGCACCCTTTTCCACATAGCCCATGCGAGAGTGAAGATCGACTGGGGGGTGGGAGTCCAAGAAAGGGTTGTTGGGGTTATGAAGGATCTCCCAGTCCCTGTGTTGCTGGGGACTGATTTGGGCAAGCTTGTGTCCTACTACGAACCTGCCACAACCGCTTTGTTGCTCATGGAAGGAGACGGACTCTCCACCCACCACCAGGTACTTTATACACTTGGGGGAGCACCAGAGGGAGGTGGGTTGAATGTGCCCAATTCAAGGGTACCAGGTTCAATAGTGCCTGCTTCAAAGGCACCTGAGTTTGATGTACAAACTGACTGTTGTGATGAAAATGTAACTGTACCTGTGTTTAATGTACAAACGGTCAGTAATGAAAATGTGTCTAGGCCTGTCACTGTCATTAATGCCTGCAATGATGATTTGAGTAATGCCAGTCTGTGCCATTCCGAAGGTATACCTGTGCTCAGAACCTGAGCTCAGAACAGGTGGAGGGGGTTCCGGCCTCCTCCCCCTCCTCTGACCGCAGGGATGAGATCTTTCAGCCGCTGGCCTCGTGTGACATGAGCAAGTTGGCTGAAACTGACAGCGTCCTCACGGCAGCACTACAAAGCGACCCAAGGCTGGAGGTGCTCAGGCAGCAAACCTCTGAGTCCCTCGCAGACGGGGCCGCTTTCAAGGTGTACTGGGAAGGTGGGAGACTGTACAGCAAGTCTGTACAGCCCCCTACAGGTAAGCCGCAGGCAAATACCAAATGGCTTGTGGCCCCGAGTGCGTTCAGGGGACATGTGCTGAACTCCGCACATGATGATTCCCTGACAGGACACTCTGGTGTCCGCAAGACACTTGCCTGTATTCGGAGACAGTTTTATTGGCCCAGGATGAACAGGGATGTAGCAAACTACTGCAAAGCATGTGCCGTCTGTCAGGAGCTGGGAAGGTCCAGGGATTCCCGCGGGGTTCCCTTAGGTCCACAGCCACTTCGCAGGGAACCCCTGCGTGGGCTGGCTGTTGACCTACCCAAACCACTGCCCGTTGTAAGCAGTCCTGGCAGACGCCCCATCCGAATGCAGTGTGGCAAATGCTCTGTCCGGAACGGTCCATGTCGGGTCAAGCCTGAGGGTAGTGGACCGCGACCTGTCCAGGGGAACCAAGTCGCAGGCTCCAATGGGTTTTCCCGCCGTACCGGCAACCCGAGACCCGTCAGCCAGTTTAGCGGCGCCGCCACACATCTTGCGGGTGTGTGTCTAAGCCGCAGACAAGGGGGGGCTGTCACGGATGGTTTCGGGGCCGCAGACGCATCCTGGAACCGCCCGTGAAGAAAAAGCGATCGCACTCGATTCTCTACATCGATTGCGCTTCAGATCAATAGAATCTGGATTGATTGCGTAGGAGCATCTATCTTTTCTCAGCAGAGAGAAGACATTAGCTTAACTGCAGGATGGCTCTTTTGATATGCTAATGAGCAGGAACAAACCCTCACCCCTCAGGAATGTCGCACGTGGCCACATTCCCTGCAGGGACCAGCTCAGTTCCCCTACAGCCAGATGTCTTTATGAAAAGAACTAGGAAGCTGGCTCCCCAGGGGGGCCTTGAGGAAGCCAGACTCTCTGGCACCGACCAGAGCAGACCTGAAGTTATGTGATGTATGATTTCCTGCCGGTATACGAAAACCGTCTATCGCACGGCTATGAAATTCATATAGTCTTATTCGGGAAAATCTGGCCATCGTGCTGATATGAAATTCATTGTGATAGTCCGTCTGGTTATTGAGGTATGACCCTTCTCAAGAACTGGGTCCGTTGCACTAGCCATGTCTGATGTCATATTAATCTGTATTTTCTGACAAGTATGAATCTGTTATCCACCTGAATATGCCGTATATCGTTTGTGGGTTACGGCAGTTTGTAAGTTTAAAACCTAAAATCTCTCAGAGGAAATGAACTGCCAGTGGTTGGTAATTCAGAGGGGCCGGCATTGCCACACCCCCAAACCAGCTTCATCAAAAGCATATGCGAGGGGCTCCTCCCTCATTCCTCCATTTTTCCACCTTCATGAACACACGGCCACTGTGAGGAACAAGTGGTGGCCATTTTGCTTGAACTGAGCTGAAACAAAGGACACATGGCTAGCGGCCATTTTGATCGGCCATTTTGTCTGAACTGAACAAAGGACACCTTCCATTTTGCTTGGATTTTAAACTTTGCTGAACTGAACAAAAGGAACTCTACAAGTTTTCCCAGAACGGACATATTTCCACAAACCCTAAGTATTTTCTCCTTTTTTATTTCATACTGGCTATTCCTGTTTAATAATTGTTGATTTTAATAATTGTCTGTATATATTAATTATTTATATTGCTTTCAATAAACCGACGCTATCGTCAGTTGTTGTTCCAGCTACCCTATTATTCAGCATACACAGGAACTGAACTCAGATCTCTGAAGAGACGCTACTATTGTTGATATCTAGACAGAATAGAGTGTGTTTAACTGTTTTATTCGCAGGACTAGTCAGTCAGTTGGGTCCACTGGCCCATATCAGTGGTGGTGGCAGTTATACCCTGAACTAGTGTGTAAAGTTGTAATTTCCTTAACCCCACAGGCTCCCTTCTGGTTTGTCTGCGGCCAATTGCCAATGGTTCCTACGCATTGACTGCGACCAGAGTTCGCACGATCCGTGCGCTGGCACCATTTGGAAGGCATTTCGCGGTCTGACCACTAGGGCTCCTGTGACAAATGTCTTTTAATGAAAAAAGTGTGTAGATGTAATTTTACTATTTGCCCACAAGATGTCCTTGCGCATAACTTCCCTAAGCGTAGTATTACTTCACAAAGAGCAAGTAATGCGAGGATGAGTAAGTATCGTTTTTTGTGAATGACGGCTTGGCGGCGGTAATTCACACAGAGACTTAGATCAATGAATGGGAACTGTGTTCTCCTGGCTTACCATTGGTGGCTGTAACGATGGCGGCAGAAAGTTGGGGGGGCAAGCAGGGGATCGAGCGGGAAGGGACGTAGTAGATACGTCCCTGCAAGGAGGTATGGTATTTTGCAGGGATGTAGCTACTCATCCCGGGGGAGGGGGAGTGGTTAAATTAAAATTGCCCCCAAACGTATTTAGTTTGTGGTTGAAGAATATAAAGACATTGCCCCTTCATAAAAGCTTTTTTTTATCCTCAAAATAGACCAATCGTGTCATCTGTTGGGAGGTAAGTGACCCACTACCTGCCATTTTTAAGCTGTTTTGAGTGTTTTTTATTCTTTTTGGTGCCTCTGTTTATCCTATTTCAGTTTAGTTTATTGCTTTTGGTAGGTCAGAGGTCTTAACATAGTCCCCGTTATCCGGAATCCATGCAGCCAGAAGTCTCAACTAACTGGCTAATGGATAACGAGGACTAGCATTTAGGTGGATTTCTTGTGGATTTGGAGGCATTTTGTATACTTATCGAGCCTCCAGTAATGTCTGCCTCCTCCTTGTACCTCTTTGCGGGATCCTAGCAGCTTTCCGGCGAAGTGCATAGAATCCCGGCATGTCACATGACCATATGCAGGTCAGGTGGCATGCCAACTTGTGTGCATGGAGGATGCCCATCATGCACATGTCATGAGCCCACTAGGAATTACAGGGAGGGTTGCCAGACATTGCTGGAGGCCCGTTAAGTATTTGGAATGGAAGGTCTGTGCCTTTTTAGCTGGTTGCTCAAGCACATGTATCTGGCATCAGGCGATCAAGATACTGGGGACTACGCTATATTAATGTTAGGGTGGCAAAGTAGCTAAGGTCAAGGTAGGTATGGTGGGGGGGGGGGAGTAACGGTAGAGGATGTCCAGCTTTGGGCCTATTTTGTGTAGCACTGTACATACGTTTTTCCAGCGTTGTGATGAATCGTGCAATAAAATACTAAATTCAATTTGGATTTTTTTTTCAATTACTATCTGCAGCGTTGAGGTACAGATTAGCCTTGAGAATGCTTATTTCTAGACCGCTTTCTTCTATAGGGCAAAGCACCAAAACCTTTGCCTTCCACCACTGATTACTCAGCAAGGGCATCGCAAATTGAAAAAGGTAAAAGCAATTTCTACATTGTTTCAGTCTCCTTTACAACTTTATGATCATAACATATTGGCTTTAAACACTCAAATTATCAGCATTAGTTTTCTTGACTGTGGCTGCAAAGGAATGGATAATTGGTACTGGAAAGTTGTTTCATTAAAATTAGGTGTCATGGCATTATTACATTTCAGTGAAATATTTATAAAATAAACGTTGGGTTATCATTATGAATGCATTATTTCTGTCCTCTTCAGGACACCGTAACACACACTTCCAGTCAGCTGGCCTCACTAGATGTCAGCAAGCAAATTCCAGAAATCTTTAAAGATGAATTTCTATAATGCATAAAGTAAATGGAAAGCATTGTACAGTACAGAGCTGGAGTCCGGTAGTGAAGCAGAAAAGTTTGGCGCCCACTAGCGATAGAGATTTGGGGGCTGCCATAGGCCCCTATAGAAATATCGGCTTTGAGACGTAATTTGGGCACACAATAAATAGAGGGTGCTGGAACAGCTAGTAGGTAGTTTGTGTGTGTGAGAGGGGTTAAGGTCAGGAGTCAGGCAGGTAGTTTGTGTGTTTCTGTGTGTGTGTGTCTGGGGGGGGGGGGGGGTGTTAGGATTAGGCATCAGGCAGGTAGTTTGTGTAGGTGGGGGACGTTAGGGTGAGGTGTCTGGCATGAAGTTGGTGCATTTGTGAGGGGGGGGGGTGAGGTTAGGCATCGATGAGAGGGTTCTGTGTGAGAATAGGGTTAGGTTGATCCATAGTAAAGTATCGTTATGTAGTAGAGATATTTTACACCTTAACCTGTTGCCGACTGCTCCACGCCAATTGGTGTGAGCAGTGCGGCAGCCCCAGGTCCGTTCCAAGCCGACTGGCGTGAACAGCTTTGTATGGGGCTAGCAGGAAATCGTGCGGAGGCTGCGCGCACATCTCCTGCTTGCAAGGCTCCGCTCCACCTTCAGTCTCCCAGCGCTGCTCACCGCTCGGAGACTGTTAGATGGCAAAACCACCGTCTAATTATGCTGTACAGCTCTGCAATCTACAGCAGCACGGTACTGGGGACAGCCGTGTGACACGGCTGTCACCTCTGAAGATGCGGATGTGATCCGTGTTATAAACTGTTCTAATCACCTTTTTCCGGCACCAGCAAGTCGTCAACAAGAGTTGCACACACGACTCATCACAGCAAGCAGGAGATAGACTTTCTCAGGCTTCTTCAATATTCACGTCACTTATTTAGGAAACAGAAATACAGATAGATACAGTTCATCATATCCTAGCCATGCCAATCTTCATGTTGTGTTACAAGCTTCTTGATTAAACTTTCTGCTGAAGTCAATCAGGTACCTTCTTTCTAAACTACGTTACACTAGACTACCTATGTACAGCATACATTATATCAGATTACATATAGAATGAAAATACTTAGAGGTCCTAGTCAGCATTTAGAGCTAGTGTGAAAGTAAGAAGCAGAACAGGAATCAGAGACGTCTTCCAGCTCATCTGCTTCTTTAATACCGCCTAGGAAAGAGTTAAATATGACATCATCTTCGCCATCCCCTAGACCAGACTATTGGTTGAGCCCCCTCGTGGGGTTATAATACCCACCTACTCGATTCATATTTAATGAGACTTTTGACATACTTACAAGAATTTGGTATTTAGAAAACATGGCCTATGTTTACTGTTCCTGTGGTGTACGTGTTGAGGTCAAAGTAGGCCTGTGGCCTTCTCTTAGGAACATGTTCTCAGTATCTGCGTGTATCCTCTGCTACACGCAGACCCTGAGAGGCCTCTGCCTGCATCACAAGAACTCTATTTATTTTAAAGGCATACACTGTGGACAAGCCTTTTACATAAAACTCAGGCCAAGTAACTGAGGCCTACTTAAATTATAACAATCCGCTGTCATAGACTGAAGCCTATGACAGCCAATCACGCCGATTGGCTGGCGGAGGGAGTGAGGAAGAGAGGGTAGTAATTTTTTTTTTTAAGCAACATTTTATTTAAAAATAATAGAAATGAATATTTATAAAAAAAACAAACATTGGGGGAGTGATCAGACCCCGCCAACAGAGAAAAGGGGGGGAGAAAAGGGGGGGGGGGAATCACTTGTGTGCTGAGTTGTACGGCCCTGCAGATTGGCCTTACAGCTGCCGTGGCCAATTTCAAGAAAAAGGGCCTGGTCCTTAGGGGGGGGGGGGGGGGGGGGAGTTAACACTGCAGTCCTCAAGTGGTTAAAGAGAAACCGTAGTCAAGAATTGAACTTCCTAATCAGTAGCTGATACCCCATTTTCCACAAGAAATCTTTTTCTTTTCACAAACGGATCATCAGGGGGCTCTGTATGGCTGATATTGTGCTTAAATTCCTCCCACAGTGTGATGTCAGGACCATGGTTCTGACATCACTCTGTGGGAGCCTTGTTGCTGTAACGATTGCGGGATATCTCCATGATCAGTGCACAAGGCGTGCGCTGACACGGCGGAAATCCTCCACAAGCGTATGAAGGGGGAAACCCAGCTTTGGTGCAAGCACCAGTAGAGGGCAATTCTCACCGGCAGATGGCGCTGTGGGGTGCAGACGAGTACAACCGCTGCACGGCCACAGATGCCAGATGGGGATTGTACAGATCAAGACAATGCGGGGCTGAACAGCCCGTAAAGAGAAAGAGCACAGACACAGGATGAATGTGTGTTCACCAATCTAGTCGTGACCCTGCGACGGTGAACACACATCAGCAGAAACAAAAGTAGGAACGCGATCGCGAGAAGGGTGATCGCCAGAAGTGACACAAGACAGATCAGAACAGAACACAAGAGGAGCAAAGGCACAGCAAATGACAATGAGAAGTAACGAAAATAACAAACGCTAACTAAACGCGAACACCACAGTCATTCGCAACAGCGAACGCGTTTACAGCGCGGTCTCCGCGTGTTAAGCACAACAGAGACAAGCACGCCTAACTAACCACCGAGAAACAAACACGAAACAGAGAACGCGAGCGCTTGCTTAACGGTTACCTCACCGAGCCTACAGCAAGCGTTCATATCAGACAAGACAGACAAACGGAAAACAGGAATAAGCTAGGAAGGATCCACAGCCGCTACCGCTAGGGGCTAGTGCGATCCAAGCAAGACAGGCAGATGAGATAGCTGGTAGCAACCGCTGCTCCAGCTATACTCCAGGAAAACAGAACAGAAGGATCCACAGCACTAGAGCAAGGCTAGTGCGATCCAGACAAGACAGATCAGAAGGATCCACAGCACTACCGCTAGAGGCTAGTGCGATCCAGGAAAACAGAACAGAAGGATCCACAGCGCTAGTGCAAGACTAGTGCGATCCAAGCAAGACAGATCAGAAGGATCCACAGCACTACCGCTAGAGGCTAGTGCGATCCAGGAAAACAGAACAGAAGGATCCACAGCGCTAGCACAAGACTAGTGCGATCCAAGCAAGACAGATCAGAAGGGGCTACCGGTAGGAACCGCTGCCCAAGTTAGCACCCAGACAAACAGAACGATTTCCTGTCGACCACCGCTGGGACAGGACAATTGCAACAGACAGACAAAACAGATAGGCAATCTAACTGCACTAGGAAACTGCCTAGTACAGTTCCAAGAATTACTCTAAGATAACTTTAACAAGAAATAGCATGGCTGACACTAGTGTTGGGCGAACAGTGTTCGCCACTGTTCGGGTTCTGCAGAACATCACCCTGTTCGGGTGATGTTCGAGTTCGGCCGAACACCTGACGGTGCTCGGCCAAACCGTTCGGCCACATGGCCGAACTAAGAGCGCATGGCCGAACGTTCCCCGAACGTTCGGCTAGCGCTGTGATTGGCCGAACGGGTCACGTGGTTCGGGCCCGAACGCGCTCTGATTGGCCGAACGGTCACGTGGTTCGGGTAAATAAATACCCGAATCACGTCATATCTCCGCCATTTGTCTGTGGGTTTAGCTTTGGGTAGGCAGGCAGGGTAGTTCGCTCTCCAGCCACGCTAGCCAGGGTCCCCCCCAGTCATTGTGTGTCGCTGCTGGGAACAGTAGTACACCGCTCGCTCAGCCACACTATATATAGCATTGTTTACTGCCACTGTGTACCTCGCTCAGCCACGCTATATATATAGCATTGTGTTTTCTGACACTCTGTGTACACGGCTTAGCCTGACTAATATAGCATTGTGTGTACAGCCACTGTGCACCTCGCTCAGCCACGCTATATATAGCATTGTGTGTACTGCCACTGTGCACCTCGCTCAGCCACGCTATATATAGCATTGTGTGTACTGCCACTGTGCACCTCGCTCAGCCACGCTATATATATAGCATTGTGTTTTCTGACACTCTGTGTACACGGCTTAGCCTGACTAATATAGCATTGTGTGTACTGCCACTGTGCACCTCGCTCAGCCACGCTATATATAGCATTGTGTGTACTGCCACTGTGCACCTCGCTCAGCCACGCTATATATAGCATTGTGTGTACTGCCACTGTGCACCTCGCTCAGCCACGCTATATATAGCATTGTGTGTACTGCCACTGTGCACCTCGCTCAGCCACGCTATATATATAGCATTGTGTTTTCTGACACTCTGTGTACACGGCTTAGCCTGACTAATATAGCATTGTGTGTACTGCCACTGTGCACCTCGCTCAGCCACGCTATATATAGCATTGTGTTTTCTGACACTCTGTGTACACGGCTTAGCCTGACTATATAGCATTGTGTGTACTGCCACTGTGCACCTCGCTCAGCCACGCTATATATAGCATTGTGTTTTCTGACACTCTGTGTACACGGCTTAGCCTGACTAATATAGCATTGTGTGTAATGCCACTGTGCACCTCGCTCAGCCACGCTATATATAGCATTGTGTTTTCTGACACTCTGTGTACACCGCTCAGCCAGACTATATACCATTGTTTACTGACACTCTGTGTACACGGCTCAGCCTGACTATAAAGCATTGTGTGTACTGCCACTGTGCACCTCGCTCAGCCACGCTATATATAGCATTGTGTTTTCTGACACTCTGTGTACACGGCTTAGCCTGACTATATAGCATTGTGTGTACTGCCACTGTGCACCTCGCTCAGCCACGCTATATATAGCATTGTGCTTTCTGACACTCTGTGTACACGGCTTAGCCTGACTAATATAGCATTGTGTGTACTGCCACTGTGCACCTCGCTCAGCCACGCTATATATAGCATTGTGTTTTCTGACACTCTGTGTACACGGCTTAGCCAGACTATATAGCATTGTGTGTACTGCCACTCTGTGTACACCGCTCAGCCAGACTATATAGCATTGTGTTTACTTCCACTCTGTGTCTGCTGGGCCTGGGAACAGTAGTACACCGCTCACCCGCCACTGTATAGCATTGTGCTCTGTGTCGCTGCTGGGAATAGTGGTACTGTATAGCATTTCTGTACTGCCACTGTACTGCTGCCAGTCAGCGTGTACTGTAAGGATAAGTGAAATGAGGAAGAAATACGGTGAAAGAGGAAGGGGCAAGGGAAGAGGTGTTTCCCCTGACGGTTCATGTACAGGCCACAGGGGAGCACCCAAGAAAACCCACTCAATACCGCCCATGTTGTCCAGGACAACAACCCTCACAAATCCAAAAGAACAGGACCAGATAATTACTTGGATGACCTCTCAAGCGTCCAGCAGTGGGTTAAGCAGCACCAGCACATCACGCACGAGGTCCGAGTCCTCAGCCAGTTACAAGGAGCCAGTGGGCACAAAGCTGACACAACCGGCAGCGACACCACGCACACAACTGCCAGATAACCAGTCCTATGAATTACCTCAGGACACAATGGGGTATTCGCAGGAGCTATTCCCAGCCCAACAAACTTCCACCTATGAAAGGTCAATGGAGGAACAGCCAGAAATGTTGTGCCCGGATTCACAACCATTAACTGTGGGAAATGCACCGCGCACTGAAATACAAGGCGAGTCCGAGGAGGACTCGGAAACCCAAATCCCAGAGCAAGTTGGGCAGGAGGGGTTGCAATTGCAGGAGGTCGGCCGACAAGATCTGGAAGACGACGTTGGAGTGAGCTGCGCAGAGGTTGTTCTGGGGAGCTCTACTCCACGGCGGCGGCCCCCCACAATGACATATGACGAGTTTGAGGAGATGGAAGAGGAGGGTATGGACAATGTGGACAGAGACCCAGATTTTATTTGTGAACGAGAACATCGCCGTCGTAGCAGCAGCACAGATGAGTCTGTTGAAGAACCCACTGCTGCACGAGTTCACCTTGTGCCACAAGGTAGGCGGCGCGCAATTTCAGGCACCACAAGCGTGGAAGTTAGAGTGAGAGGCAAAAGAGGAGGAAACAGAAATCGCCAGCAAGGAGGCAGGTGCTCCAAAGTCTGGGCTTTCTTTGAAGACTGCACTGAGGATGTTACCATGGCGATTTGCAAGGTGTGCAAGACTCGCCTGAGCAGGGGGAAAAGTATTAACAACCTCTCCACCACCAGCATGAGCCGCCACATGCTATCCAAACATCCCACTCTGTGGGCAAACGCGGCAGGACAGGGTACCAGCAACACTGCCTCCCTTGGGTTCACCAGACTCACCACCAGACCCGCCTCAGCAGCAGCAGTAGCCCAGCCATTGCGTGGTTCACAACATTCACAAACATCAGACGACGCTGACACTGTCACTTTCCGGAGTAGTGCTCTTGAGGTCTCCCAGTGTTCATCAAACACAACAACCAACAGCCCTTCCGTGTGCAGCGCTACGGTTCAGTTGTCTGTGTCGGAGATGTTTGAGCGCAAGAGGAAATTGCCAGCAAATGACCCCCGGGCCGTGGCAGTAACAGCCAGCATAGCCAAGCTTCTGGCCTGCGAAATGCTGCCATATCGAGTGGTGGAGACAAACAGCTTCAAGGGCATGATGTCAGTGGCCATCCCACGTTACGTGGTTCCCAGCCGCTACCACTTTGCGCACTCTGCAGTGCCTGAGTTGCATGAGCACGTGGTCAGCAAAATAACCCGAAGCTTGAAGAATGCCGTTGCCTGCAAGGTTCACCTCACCACTGACACTTGGACGAGTGCGTTCGGCCAGGGTCGATACATCTCCCTTACCGCGCACTGGGTGAACCTTGTGGAGCCTGGCAGCGATTCCTCACCTGCTACGGCGCGGGTGTTGCCCACGCCGCAAACAGCTGCACCGCCGTCCCTCCCACTGGATAACAACAGCAGCACCTACCTCTCTGACTCCTTCTCCTCCAACGCATCTCAAAGCTGTACCTCATCCGGAAACGCTAACCCAGCAGCAGTAGGATCGTGGAAGCAGTGCAGCACAGCTGTTGGCATGCGTCAGCAAGCGTTGCTGAAGCTGATCTGCCTTGGGGATAAGCAGCACACAGGGGAGGAAATTTGGAAGGGAATAAAGGAACAGACGGATTTGTGGCTGGCACCGCTGGACTTGAAACCGGGCATGGTTGTGTGTGATAATGGGAGTAATCTCATTCGCGCTTTAAGGTTGGCTAAGCTGACACACATCCCTTGCCTGGCGCACGTGATGAACCTAGTAGTTCAGCGGTTCCTGAGGACATACCCAGGCGTGGCCGATCTTCTGTTGAAGGTGCGTCGAGTGGCCAAACATTGTAGAAATTCCACTACTGCTTCGGGGGCACTCGCCAAGATGCAGGAGCGCTTCAATCTCCCCCACCATCGCTTGCTGTGTGATGTCCCTACGCGCTGGAATTCTACGCTGCACATGCTAGCATGCTTTTGTGAGCAGAAGAGTGCAGTGGTCCAGTACATGACGGCGCAGTACCGAGGCGCATCCGGACAGCTGCCAAGCTTCTGTGGATCCGATTGGGCCAACATGTTGGACCTCTGCCAAGTCCTCCAAAATTTTGAGCAATCCACGTTGCTTGTGAGCAGTGACAACTCTTCAGTCAGCATTACCATACCACTGCTGTGTTTACTGAAGAGGTCAATGTTGAAAATCAAGGAAACAGCTGTCATGATGCAACTGGGGGAATCTGAAGGAGAAAACGATCAGCGTGATGGTACCAACATCAGGCCATCCGCCTCAGGGAACGCTGGCCCCAGCAGCTAAGACGAAGAAGAGGAGGAGGAACAGCTGGAGTTGGAGCAGGAATTTCATGCCACCACTGACGAGGGCCAGAGCGGTGCACGTTGGACTTCCACAATTCAGCGCGAATGGTCAGCAGAAGCAGACCAGGAGGAAGGTGACGACTAAGATGCATCACAACAACTATCACAACGCTCACAAGAGGATGATGAGGATTCTGGTAGGACTCTTGCACACATGGCTCAATTCATGCTAGACTGCATTGAACGCGACCCACGCATTGTGCGCATTCTGGACAACACCAATTACTGGGTTTATACCCTTCTGGATCCACGGTACAAACACAATGTTCCAAAACTGCTTGAAGAAAGAGTCAGACAGGTCAAAATGGAAGAATACCAGCAGGCCCTTGTGGAGACTTTAGAGAGGAGATTGACATCCTCCCCCTCCTCTAGCCAGTTGTACGCCAACAGACTGACTTCCGCAAACCCAGGACGACCAGGAGGGCAGCAAACAACGCAAGCCGCAGCTAGTGCCCAAAAGGGAATGGTATCGGCAGTGTCCTTGGAGTGGGAAAATTTTCTGACACCCATGCAGCAGCAGCCCACTGAACAGGAAGCGTGCAGATCCACCTCCAACACCGATCGCCTGGAGAAGATGGTCAAGGACTACATGTCAGATGACGTAGCTGTGTCGAACAATCCATCTGCACCCTTCAACTATTGGGTATCGAAGCTAGACACCTGGCACGAACTGGCAATGTACGCAATAGAGGTGCTGGCTTGCCCGGCAGCCAGAGTTATGTCGGAACGCTGTTTCAGTGCTGCCGGAGGCATCGTCACAGATCGGCGTATCCGCCTCTCCACAGAAAATGCAGACCGTCTGACTCAAATTAAAATGAATCAATCCTGGATTGGAAACGACTACGCAACACTCCAGGACCCCAACCAAGTAACATGACCAATGAACATCTGGGATGGTGTAGCGTTTCCGGTCCCTGTTTATTGAACCTCTCATCTGTATTACATTTATGACTGCATGGCGGCAAAAAGCATTGCTGCTATATCCGCACGCTTTTTGTCCTCATGCAAGGCCTGGGTTGTTGTGTCTCAAAAAGCATAGCCTTCTCCTCCTGCGCCTGCTCCTGTTCCATCACGTGTGCTGCTGCTGCTGCTGGGTTAGCGTTGCCGGTCCCTGTTTATTGAACCACTTATCTTTATTACATTTATGACTGCATGGCGGTACAAAGCATGCTATCCGCACGCTTCTTGTCCTCATGCAAGGCCTGGGTTGTTGTGTCTCACAAAGCGTGGCCTTCTCCTCCTGCACCTCCTCCTGTTCCATCACGTCTGCTGCTGCTGGGTTAGCGTTGCCGGTCCCTGTTTATTGAACCACTTATCTTTATTACATTTATGACTGCATGGCGGTACAAAGCATGCTATCCGCACGCTTCTTGTCCTCATGCAAGGCCTGGGTTGTTGTGTCTCACAAAGCGTGGCCTTCTCCTCCTGCGCCTCCTCCTGTTCCATCACGTCTGCTGCTGCTGGGTTAGCGTTGCCGGTCCCTGTTTATGGAACCTCTTATCTTTATTACATTTATGACTGCATGGCGGTACAAAGCATGCTATCTGCACGCTTCTTGTCCTCATGCAAGGCCTGGGTTGTTGTGTCTCACAAAGCGTGGCCTTCTCCTCCTGCGCCTCCTCCTGTTCCATCACGTCTGCTGCTGCTGGGTTAGCGTTGCCGCGTGGTCCCTGTTTATTGAACCACTTATCTTTATTACATTTATGACTGCATGGCGGTACCTCATGCAAGGCCTGGGTTGTTGTGTCTCACAAAGCGTGGCCTTCTCCTCCTGTTCCATCACGTCTGCTGCTGCTGGGTTAGCGTTGCCGCGTGGTCCCTGTTTATTGAACCACTTATCTTTATTACATTTATGACTGCATGGCGGTACCTCATGCAAGGCCTGGGTTGTTGTGTCTCACAAAGCGTGGCCTTCTCCTCCTGCGCCTCCTCCTGTTCCATCACGTCTGCTGCTGCTGGGTTAGCGTTGCCGCGTGGTCCCTGTTTATTGAACCACTTATCTTTATTACATTTATGACTGCATGGCGGTACCTCATGCAAGGCCTGGGTTGTTGTGTCTCACAAAGCGTGGCCTTCTCCTCCTGCGCCTGCTCCTGTTCCATCACGTGTGCTGCTGCTGCTGCTGGGTTAGCGTTGCCGGTCCCTGTTTATGGAACCTCTTATCTTTATTACATTTATGACTGCATGGCGGTACAAAGCATGCTATCTGCACGCTTCTTGTCCTCATGCAAGGCCTGGGTTGTTGTGTCTCACAAAGCGTGGCCTTCTCCTCCAGCGCCTCCTCCTGTTCCATCACGTCTGCTGCTGCTGGGTTAGCGTTGCCGCGTGGTCCCTGTTTATTGAACCACTTATCTTTATTACATTTATGACTGCATGGCGGTACAAAGCATGCTATCCGCACGCTTCTTGTCCTCATGCAAGGCCTGGGTTGTTGTGTCTCACAAAGCGTGGCCTTCTCCTCCTGCGCCACCCTCCTCCTGTTCCATCACGTGTGCTGCTGCTGGGTTAGCGTTACCGGTCCCTTTTCCTGGAACCTCTTATATGTATTACATTTATGACTGCTTGCCGACAAAAAGCATGTTACCTGTGCAAAGAAAACAGACATTTCCCGCATTTAAAAGACAGTTTTCCCTTTGAAACTTTAAAATCGATTTTCTCAAAAACTATAACCTCTTTTTGCTACATTTTTTTTCCTCTTGTACCCACTCCCAAGGTGCACATACCCTGTAAATTTGGGGTATGTAGCATGTAAGGAGGCTTTACAAAGCACAAAAGTTCGGGTCCCCATTGACTTCCATTATGTTCGGAGTTCGGGTCGAACACCCGAACATCGCGGCCATGTTCGGCCTGTTCGGCCCAAACCCGAACATCTAGATGTTCGCCCAACACTAGCTGACACTCTTGGAGTGTTTCAACAAACCCTGAAGGAATGACCAGCAAAGGATTATGGATGATCCCAACCTTTATACTGCCAGCAGCCAGATGATTTGCATAACCAATGTATGCAAATCCCTCAGCAGCAGAGCAGGTCTGGAACTTGCAAGACAAAGCCAGGTCTCTTATCCAGAGACCTGCATCCCTCAGACACAAGGAATGGTCAAACAGCTGTCTGCCTGTGCAGCCAGCTGAGCGGATCCTTACAGTTGCATTGTGGGAAATAACAGCTGTTTACGGCTGTTTACAACTGCTAAAAAAGCTAGTAGCATCACCTTCCACTGACATCACCTGCCAGCAGTAAAAATGTCACCATGTGATAAATGTCAAAATGTAAATCAGGGAATGGAAAGATTTTACAATGGGCAAACACTGACTAAATCTTTTATACGTAATTATTGTAAAAATGAAGCACTTTTTTTATTACATTATTTTCACTGGAGTTCCTCTTTAATAGTCAAATGTTGATATGAAATACTTATATTTTACAATCGCCATTACTGGAAGCTCAAATTTCTGTGTGCCTTTTTTGTATGTCCGCTCCCTGTAGACCCTGAATAAAGGGGGTTGGAGTGGCAGTTTCACTCTGTGAGTAAGATTTACAATGTCGGACTGTAAGTGAACTACTGTCAGAATTTCACCTCTGCTACTGCTTGTTACCACTACACTATGCACAAAGGTAAAATAACTGTAATTGTATTTTCCTGACTGCATGGGGCTATACAAGACTGCATGGTCTATGACATGGAACGACAATACATCTCTGTCCCCAATTCCCAGTTAAATAGGTAAAAGGGGCCATTTTGAGGCCCCACCTATTTAGAAAAGAAAAAGTTTAACTTAAACTTAATTTGAAGTAAAAAACAACACTATTGAATTAAATAATGTATATTTTTTACCCATCTGTGTCCTTCTGTATATTTCTATATTTCATTATGCAACCTTCCTTTATCTGTATACTTGATACTGTGACATTGGGCCTGATTCACAAAGCGGTGATAACTCAGTTATCACGCCTAAAAGACTTTAGGCATGATAACCTTTGCACCACACTGGTGAAAAGCCAGTTTAGGCGTGATAAGTTTAGGTGTGATAAGTTTAGGTGTGATAAGTTTAGGCATGCTAAGTTTAGATAAGTGTAGATAGCGTGCAAAGTCCCGCACGCAAAGCAGCGCCATTAAATTCTATGCGAAGTGCACCAGACTTTGCTAGCGCAAAACTTTTGATCAGCTGTGCACTGCGGTGCTAACGCAGTTGGTGCTTAAACTTATCACGCCTAAACTTATCACACCTAAACTTATCATGCCTAAACTTATCACACCTAAACTTATCACACCTAAACTTATCATGCCTAAACTGAGTTTAGGCGTGATAAAGGGCTTTTCACCAGGGTGCTAACTGTTAGCACCGCTTTGTGAATCAGGCCCATCATCTTCTTCCATATACTTCTATCTTCTTCCACACAAGTCTCCAAATTCCCTGGGGAATACCATTTCGGACAAGGGATTAACAGTGCTAATCAGTGCAGACCGTTTTTCAGCATAGATCCAGTTTAAAGGGGTTCTCCATTGTCAGACTACTTGTCTGAATTAAGCACGGTGGAGACTAAAGTTGCCCAATACATCAGGTGATTTTGGTAGCCAATTGACCAAGAGACAGATCTCTCTCTCTATTTGAATCTGATGGGAGAAAGAGATCTCTTGGCTGATATGAACCACAGCCGGATTCCTGTTCAATTTCAGCATGACTTTTTGGGGAAATTGGCCTTGTGACACCACCTCATAGCCTCACTGCCCCTGACCGAGTCCTCCAAATGTTAGATGTACCCCCTGGAGCCGGAGCATTTATACTTTACCTGTCATGCAGGCTGAGTGTCTGCCATTGTTTCCACACTATACTTCCTCATTAGTGCCTCCTGTGGTTGTCAGCATATTGCACATGGAGCGCATGTTTGACGTCACATGTGTCCTATGCGCTATAACGCCGGCAACCACGTGGTGCGCCAATGAGACAGTACAGTGCAGACACAGTGGCGGACACTAATTGAACAACTTGACGGGTAAAATATAAACGCACAGGCCCTGGGAGTACATTATAACATATGGGGGATGGCGGCCAGGAGTTTCCATTGCGCTTGACATTTGCGATTATCGCATACCGTTACCGATGTGCATCGGATCGAACACATTGGTCTAAGATTTTCTAGCATGTCCGATAGATGCAACCAATTTCGTCCCGAAATGGGCATGCCCAAGTCGGGAATCAGATGGTCGATCGACTGCCAAGTGATGTATGGCCACCTTAACTCAGGTCTGCTCGATACTTTACATATTGTAACTGATTAGTTATGTCTTTCCGCTGCTGGATTTGACATATTTTCCCTACTGCTGAGGTCTGAACCCAACAAAACAACTACTGCGTAAAGCAAATTTGTTCTCATTCAGCACGTTTGGATTGTGTCCTTGTCACTGACTACAATGCTTTGCTGCATATTTAGCATTCTTCAGTTTACAGAACAGAGCCTTCTTTTCTTTCTCATTTTGGTAAAAGCAGACCTAGAGATCAATCATACTAGGTCTTGTTATGATATAGCCTACCCCATGACATAAATTGATGTCAGCTTTTCAGCCAAGTAAGCTTTGTCAGCTGAATCAAGTAAATGTCTTAGAACCAAAAAAACTTCATAACTTGCAGTCCAAAGGATATTATAGGGTAATACATAATGCTGATGGCATTGACAGCTTAGCAGTCAAGCTGAAGATGCTACAGCTGTCATGGGACTGATGGCTAACCTCCTAGACAAATCAGAAGAGCCAATGAAGCAGTGTCACGGTCTTTACCTGCTGTCTGGCGGCTGGTACATACAGATGCCCGTGTACATCCGGGTGGTGGTCGGGTCTTCTGCGAGCGGCTGCCTCCGTGCGCGCTATGCGTGGCATTGTTTACCTCTGCACCAGAAGTTGTGGAGGTGGACGTGCTGTGCATGTGCATGCGGATGGATGTACGCGTGTGCATGAAGTTACATAAGTAAGTACGCGTGGGATGTGCGCATACGTGCATAATGACGCATGATGCCATGTTCGTGCCAAATGGCCTATATAAGCTGGCAGAGAGCAGCACTTAGTGCTGTTGTATTCTGTCACGTACCTGGAGACCCGTTTGCTGAGGGCAGCAACTCTTGAGGCTCATCAACTTAAGCTTCTGGACTGGGAACAGGAGTCTCCAGTAAACAAGGGGCAGGAGCGCTCGCAGGACCACTGGCATGACCAAGGAGGTTCCCAGAGCACTTCCACCAATCGAGTCTGGTACTGCAATGACCCAACAACCAGGCAGTTCTGTAGACAAGCGATGATTTGGTAACAGAGCGGGTTCTCAGACAGATCTGGGTCAGCAACAGAGGTGGTTCTCGTACAAGCAAGGGTTCAGCAACAAGGTAGATCCTCAGACAGGCAAAGGTCAGCAACGGAACGGGTAGTCTTACAAAGCCGGGGTTGAAGCCAAAGCGGGTAGTCAGATGAGCCGAGGTCAGTAGCATAACAGGAATCAGGCAGACAATAAGTCACGTCATGGGAGAGCACCCAGAACTTGCTGCAATACAACAGCACTGGGTACTGCTCTCTGCCGGCTTATATAGACCATTTGGCGCAAACATGGCATCATGCGTCATTATGCACGCACGTGCACATTCCTATGCCTACTTACATAACTTCATGCACGCGCATACATCCATCCGCATGCGCAGCACGTCCACTTCCACAACTTCTGGTGCATAGGTAAACAATGCCACACAAAGCGGGCATGGAGGCAGCCACCGGATCCAACACCAAAGAAAATGCTCACTGACAGACAGCACTCTGCCACTTATGTAGTCTGCAGACTGCCACTACTCGGGACCCCAGAACCAGCATGTAACACAATAAGGGGGCGCAGGCAAGCCCTGGAGCTGCCACCACCAGGAACCTGCCCCCACCACTCCTTCAACTTGCCAAACACCAAAGAAAATGCTCACTGACAGACAGCACTCTGCCACTTATGTAGTCTGCAGTCTGCAGCCTCTGCTTAATTAAGTATTGCAGACTAGAAGTAATGTATTTGCACTTCCTATTGGCTGACAAGCAGTCTGCAGGGGGTCCCCGAGTAGTGGCAGTGCTCGGGACCCGGGCCTGTCATGTGCACTAGTGTTTGCCGGTTCAAACAAAAGACCTGACCACCACCCGGATGTAAACAGGCATCCGTATGTGCCAGCCGCCAGACAGCAGGTAAACACCATGATAAGCAGGGGCAGTTCTACTGTGCCTGTGCAGAACATTCCAGCCCACGTGAGAGTGATTGACAGTGGCGCTCACGCAGGCGCAGTAGAGGACGACCTTGCGAGGTCAGCCTCTGCACTGACAGGGACCCCGGGTGGCTGGGAGCAGAGCTGTGACGAGGGACATGTTGGCTGCAAAGAGCCGGAGGAAGCCCTGGGTAAGTAGATATAGGGGTAGCATGGATTGCCTGACATTTCCTTTAATCAGTAAGTTTTGGTTCATATGGATTTATGTATTTCTTTTTTTGTATTCACTAGTTGGAGCTCTGTCTATGATATGTTATGCTTGCTGCTAGTGGTTATCCTATTCTACTAATTACCATTACGCAAAATTTTGTCTGGAATTTCAAAATTAAGGCCATACATAATGAAGATTTGGAAATTCATTTGTTTTTGCGTAATCCATTTGTAATTTTGCGTTATTACACATAACTTTACACCATCTTTAGCAGTTTATAAACAAGCCCCCAAAGTATAGGTAGATTGTATAGTTGCCCCAGTATGGGTATCTATAAGTAGTAGTATAAGTGCCCCAGTATAGGTAGTATAGTTGCCCCAGTATAGGTAGGTAGTATAGTTGCCCCAGTATAGGTAGCTGGTATAATTGCCCCACTTTAGGTAGCTTATATAGTTGCCCCCACTATAGGTAGTATCATTGCCCCCAGTATAGGTAGCATATGTGCCCCCAGTATAGGTAGTATAGCTGCCCCTATGTAGGTAGCTAGTATAGTTACCCCTCGTATAGGTAGTATAGTCATCCCCATATAGGTAGCATAGTTGCTTCCAGTTTAGATATTATAGTTACCCCCAGTGCAGGTAGTATATTTGCCTTCGTATAAGTAGTATAGTTGCCCCCAGTCCGCTCCTTCTACGGCAGTGGCAGTGGGCGGGGAATGACTCACCTGACTTCCGCGTTCCAGCGCTGACGTCTCTCTTCTCTCCCCGCCTCTGCTCCATCTGTGTAGTTAGAGCAGGTCTACAAGAAAATGGCCACCGATGTCCGCAGTTGTGGACATCGGCTGCCATTTTCTTGTAGCCCTGCTCTAATTACAGATGGATCGGAGGCGAGGAGAGACAGCAGGGCGGCAAGGGGCGACATACGGTGGAAAGGGGCGACACTGTCCTCTGCACATGCGCTCTTGAGAGCTGACGCCCGTCAAAGGCCGGCCATAGATACTGGATAAATAGAGGTGCCAGCAAGTATACAATACATTTAAAAAGTTAAAAAGGAGGTAGCGGTTGACTTACCTCCCAAGGAAGATTTAAATGGTCTCATTCAAAGACTAAACAACTTTATTCGGGTACAACTCCACTTTGTACTGAGCTTGTAGAGATCAGTTCTCAGACACTTCCATATATATGTATATATATATATATATATATATATATATATATATATATATATACAGTACAGACCAAAAGTTTGGACACACCTTCTTCTTATTCAAAGAGTTTACTTTATTTTTATGACCATGAACATTGTAGATTCACACTGAAGGCATCCAAACTATGAATTAAAACATGTGGAAGTATAGTACATAACCAAAAAGTGTGAAACCTAGGGGTAATGTTGAGATACAGAAAGCTATGACAGCTCTCTTGGACGAGAGAGATTTAGTAATAAAGCCTGCTGACAAAGGGGGAGGTATTGTGCTACTTAATAGGGCTGACTACAAAGCTGAGATGGCACGCCTACTCAGCGACGGTGCCACATACCTCCCCCTTCGAGGAGATCCAGGACATCGTTTTTATGATGAACTGAGTAGTTTCATCCTTAGGGGTGAATCCGATGGCTTTCTGAACAAGTTAGAGGCGGAGTATTTGGTTCCCTCTCATATCAGAACCCCGGTTATCTACTATCTCCCAAAACTTCACAAAGACCCCATACGGCCACCGGGGAGACCCATAGTTAGTGGGATTAACTCAATCACTTCCAGGCTGGGGGAATTTGTGGACCACTTCCTTCAACCTTTAGTCCCTTTTATCCCGTCCTACCTCAAAGACTCTGGCCATCTAATCGAGCTGCTGGGATCTCTCTCGTTTAAGGGTCCCTGCATTTTGATGGCAGCCGATATATCATCCCTGTATACTGTTATCAATCAGGAAGATGGAGTTGAAGCTGCACGCACATGTCTAATGAAAAACGATCAATTTAGTTCTGACCAAGCTGCGTTTATTGTGGAGTGTTTAAATTTCGCTATGAGCCACAACTATTTTTGGTTCGATGGATCGTACTTCCTGCAGAGGGTTGGCGTGGCTATGGGAGCGAAATTTGCTCCCAGCCTCGCTAACCTATTTCTGGCTGTTTGGGAGGAGCGATTCATCGATAAATCTCGCTTTCCCCAACTCCTTTTATATAGGAGGTACATAGACGATGTGGTGGTGGTATGGGAAGGAGATCAGACATCTTTACAATTGTTTATTAACCATATTAATGATAATACCGATAATCTGGTCTTTAATTGCGTTTGTAGTCCTGAGGAAATAAATTTTCTCGATCTGACCATTCGTTTGGAATCTGATAGATTTATTACAAAGACCTATTTTAAGGATACCGACAGAAATAGTTTTATCCCTGTTACCAGCTGTCACTATTTCCCCTGGTTAAAAGGAGTTCCCAGGAGCCAATTTACCAGGATTCGGAGAAATTGCACCCTGCCCTCAGATTATGTTTTGCAAAGTGATCTGTTGATCACTAGGTTTGAGGCCAAGGGATATGGTCAGGCAGACTTAAGGGTTGTTAGAGACCAAATTGGTGAGAAAGACAGGCCTATTAATAGAGGGACCAAGACTGTTAGTTTGAGAGACAATTGTGGTGTTAAATTTCTCACTCAATATAGTTTCCAACACAGAGATATCAAAAAGATTTTGCGCAAACATTGGCATCTCTTGAAAGGCGATCCAGTGATTGGTCCATTGCTTACGGACAATCCTGAGATTATATTCAGGAGAGCGCCAAATTTGCGCGATCGTCTTGTGCATAGCCATATTGATCCACCCAAAATAAGCCCTTCCAGTGTAGTACCACTTAAAGGTTTTTATAGATGTGGTAAGTGTAAAGGATGTAAAGCATGCAAGTCCATGCCACGCAGAATTCACACCTTTTCGGGGAACGCTACCTCACGGCCCTTTGAAATTAAGCAGTTATTCACCTGTGATAGCACTTTCACGGTTTACCTATTGGAATGCCCTTGCGGTCTAAAATACGTGGGTAGAACTACCAGATCCTTTAAGGAAAGACTGGGGGAACACATCTACCTGATCAGTAAGGGATCTATGGGACATCCAGTACCCAAACATTTTGCTACCACACATCATAAGGACCCTTCCCTTTTGAAATACTGCGTTATAGATAGCATTAAGAAAAACTGGAGAGGCCAAAATCGGGTTAGAGATGTCTCACGACTAGAAACCGAATGGATTTTCAAACTGCGAACACTACGCCCAGATGGGCTGAATGTTGAACTGGACGTAATTGTTTTATTAATAATTCATAATTTTTATGACTGTTTATAATTTTTGATACTTTTACTCTGTGATTGTACATGTGTGTCGGTCTGCTTGGCCTACTTGCTTAATATTATTTTTAAGGTCACTTGTATAACCTTTTGCTATACTTACTGGCATATCTGGTGTGGTATTCCCTCGACTATGTATATGTGTATATATATGTACTGTATATATTTCCCGAAAAAGTTTAGATGGGGGAATTGTCTCACTGGCAATTTCTTTCGACATTGGTTAATGGGACCTTTCTTTCTCTCACTCTTGTTTCCTTCTCGTACATTCTTATTTATTCGACGCGTCTATGCGCGAAATATTATGCACATTCCTATAAGGAGCTCACTAGTATTCTACTTCTCTTTACACGTCCCCCTGTCACGTGGGCATGTGCACTATTTTTCATTGGTACGTATGAGTCCTTTTATGTTCTCGGTGTACCTCTCATTCATGTGATAGCGTTGATTATTACATTTCTTTCACGATTAATAATGGCGCATGCATAATCTCATATATTTCATACGTTTTATGCATACGTTTTACACACGGTTTTATATAGTCCAAGTGTATCCCTGCATAAATTGGGTTTGTGCACTTTACACGCATTGCCGCATGAATTTTACGCATATGTGGCACTTTGCCCCCCTAGCGTTACTAATGACGCATTTTATAATTTTTAATTTTTTTTTTTTTTTTTTTTTTTTTGCATCAACTTTATACATGTATGTCGTTCTGCCGCTTAGGCGTTGTAGATGACGTGCAATGCAGCTATGCGCTGTTTGTCTATCCTATTGGGAGGACTATGTTTTTCCTCTTTGTAAGTTCCCTATGCCGGCCATTTATTCACTATTCAGTTCTGTATTCTCAGACCTTGGCTTTCACTTAATATCTATCTGGCTCTGTCTAGGTAATTTTTCACTTATTCACCTTCTATAATGTGCACTTTTTGGTTTTATATATGCCAGTATGTATTGCATACTATAGTAAAAAAAAAAACAGGGTTGGCTGCCGGGACTTGAACCTGGGATTCCTGTGTCAGAGACAGGGCCCTTGACCACTGTGCTGTCTAGCCACTGGAGACTTCAAGCTTCTAATCTTATATCCCATTGTTTTCAATGTGTATTGATCTGGGTTATAGTCACTCTCCTAGTAGAGTCTGATCTATACTCTATTGGAGGGGTCTTGACTGTTGGTGTTCATAGCCCCACCCCTTTCTTTATTGTAAAAGTTTATATATTTGGTGCCAGCCGCTTGTATCCTTAATCCCCTGATGACGCTAGTTTGCGAAACCGGTCGGGAAGGAGACAGGCGGCACCTTCATACTGTCCTTTACCGCTGACCCATACACGCGTGCAACTTTCTCGGGGTTCCCATTGCATGGGCCCCGTATGTAAGTTTTGTTTTTATGCTATTTTTATGCTATTTTTAAGCTGTTTTTACTATGAAAACTCTATATTAAACGGTTTACACTTAGAGTTGCCGTTTGTTTGTTTTTTATGATGTTTACTGATATCCATTCGTGAGAGGAATCATTGCTGAATTGGTGGATCCTGGACAGACTGTTGCTTCCTGATGTCCTACCAAAGCGTTGATACAACCTTATAATGTGGGTTGTCACCAGCTGGTAAGCCTCTTTCCTTTTTTGGGTATCCATGATTGCAGAGCTGTGCCGTGAACCCAATATTTATTGTGGTGGAGATTTGCCTGCTTTTATCCTTTGCTGAAGACTCGTCTTTTGTTTTTGGACTCTGCGCTGAGCATATATAATTTAAAAAGTGTGAAACAACTGAAAATATGTCATATTCTATGTTCTTCAAAGTAGCCAGCTTTTTCTTTGATTACTGCTTTGCACACTCTTGGCATTCTCTTGATGAGCTTCAAGAGGTAGTCACCTGAAATGGTTTTCACTTCACAGGTGTGCCCTGTCAGGTTTAATAAGTGGGATTTCTTGCCCTATAAAATGGGGTTGGGACTATCAGTTGCGTTGTGGAGAAGTCAGGTGGATACACAGCTGATAGTCCTACTGAATAGACTGTTAGAAATTGTATTACGGCAAGAAAAAAGCAGCTATGTAAAGAAAAACAAGTGGCCATCAGTACTTTAAGAAATGAAGGTCAGCCAGTCCAAAAAATTGGGAAAACTTTGAAAGTGTCCCCAAGTGCAGTCTCAAAAACCATCAAACCCTACAAAGAAACTGGCTCACATGCGGACCGCCCCAGGAAAGGAAGACCGAGAGTCACCTCTGCTGCGGAGGATAAGTTCATTTGAGTCACCAGCCTCAGAAATCGCAGGTTAACAGCAGCTCAGATTAGAGACCAGGTCAATGCCACACAGAGTTCTAGCAGCAGACACATCTCTAGAACAACTGTTAAGAGGAGACTGTGTGAATCAGGCCTTCATGGTAGAATATCTGCTAGGAAACCATTCCAAAACATTCCAATGGTCAATGTACTCGATCAGATGTGGAAAATGAGTCTCCCTGTGACTCTGTGCATCGAAATACTCCTGTAAAAATATGGATAACTTACTGCTGTCCTTACTCCACAAAAAGAGTGCAGATTCCAGGCTTCCAAATAAGAGCAACTTCAGCTTCAGTTAGTTTTAGAAATGCATAGCTGGCTACAATTAGAATGAAAGGTTTCTCTAAAAAAAATCCAGTTATATTAAATTGCTCTTAACTTTGCCAGCCTTTGTGTTCAAGCAGAATAAAATTATGAAAGTAGATGATGCTGAGAGAACTTGTAGCCTATCACGGGCACAATGCAGACGTGCATTAATGTTCCAAACTCAACAAATACAATGACAAAATGTTCTTCACAGCAACCGTAGTTGGGTGATAAGCCAAGGTGATGCGCAAGCAATGTTTATAAAGAAAGAGTTTTGTCGTGTTTCAGCTCAGTAATATAACGTTTCAAAATGATATGTAAGGTGAATTTAAACGTGTTGTGAACTGAGAACAAAAGAAATACTTCACAAATAAATGTACAAACATGATGCATTCATTCTGGAACATTTAAAGTGAGTTTATGGTATTATATGATGTGCATATAATTAACCATTTAAAGCCCCATCTACACGATACGATTCTTTGTACGATTCGATTACGATTCTATTTACGATCCAATTAAATCCGACATTTCCGATCGGGATTCGATTAGATTCAATTTGATTTGCCATTGTTTTGCAATGGCAAATCGAATTAAATCGAATCGAGTCCCGATGGGACATGTCGGATTTAATCGGATCGTAAATAGAATCGTATCATGTAGATTGGGCTTTAGACTTTTGGACGTAGAAGCTACGTCCAAAAGTCTGCATGCGCTCCTGCGGCTGATCGCGCACGTGCACGCACACTCCCGGTCTGCGGATCGTTAGCCCAGGGATCAATTAATTGGGACATGGAGCCCGAACATTGATCCCTTTCTCCGGCAGAAAAAGCGACGGCTTTTTCTGCCTCTTACATCCCTCTAAGCATACATGTTACGCTTAGAGTGACGTCATGTAAACAAACTCAAGGTTGCCATCTTGTGGCCAAAAATTAAAACTACATCTACACGTAAAAAAAAAAAAATAAACACATATTTACATTAAAAAAATACTATTTACATTCCACCCTCTCAAAAATACCCACATAAAATGTTTAATAAAAAAAACAAAAAACATTACAATAAAACAAAAAAAAAATTACCTAAGGGTCTAAACTTTTTAAATATCCATGTAAAGATGATATATTTCTATTTTTATTTATTTTTTATTATAAGCTTGTAAATAGTGATGGATGCAAAACGGAAGAAATGCACTTTTATTTCCAAATAAAATATTGTCGCCATACATTGTGATACGGACATAATTTAAACGGTGTAATACCCAGGACTATTAGGCAAATACAATATGTGGGTTTTAATTATGGAGGCATGTATTATTTTAAAACTATAATGGCCGAAAACTGAGAAATAATGATTTTTTCAGTTTTTTTCTTATTCTTCCTGTTAAAATGCATTTACAGTAAAGTAGCTCTTAGCAAAATGTACCACCCAAAGAAAGCCTAATTGGTGGCGGAAAAAAAAAGATGTAGATCAGTTCATTGTGATAAATAGTGATAAAGTTATAGGCTAATGAATAGGAGGTGAACATTGCTCGGATGCATAAAGTGAAAACGACTCAAGTTTCTGATGAAGCAGGGCTAGTCCCTGCGAAACAGCTGTCAGACTTGTCCTTCCCCCCACTGCTGTAAGCTTTTTTTGTGTCAACCCAGCCACAATAAATGTTATTTTAGCAGCTGTTCCCATCTCCTTCCTCTTTTCTGATTGAAATTGTGGACTACCATTGGAGCACGCTGTAGGTAAGCCCAGTGTGGCAGTATCCACCCCTACTGCATTTTGTGCAGGTGCTTTTTATTTTCATATTTGCATTAGCAGAATACAATTAACAGGAAAGCCATGGGGCAAGAATGGAGCTCTGGAGAATAACCCTAGAGTTTTCTAGAACAGGATTTCTCAACTCATTCCTCAAGTACACCCAACAGTGCATGTTTTTCAGAAGAGCACAAACATTTACAGTTGATGTAATTAGTGTCTCAGAAGCATTAACCTCTGTGGATTTCCACAATACACTCACTGTTGGGGGTACTTGAGGAATTAGTCAAGAAACCCTGTTCTAAAAAGTTAAAGATAATAAAATATTAAAACACCAGTGTGGGCTATTTGAGCACATTACAACACTTCAAAAACGTACAGGGTTCCTTTATCAAGGCAAGAACAAAACTTCCAGAGGTTAGGGTTCTGGTGGCCACCAGATCACGCATCTGAGAGTGATAGAGATATGCATAATAGCTATGTTCTAGTTATTTGGACTGGTAGCTAGAGTATACAAACATATCAAACAACATTCCTAAAGTTTTTGCAAGAGCAAAGCACAGATACTGCCACCAGTACATGATTATGGTCTTCACTAGCCTAAAAATGTACCCACTTTTAGGTATTTTTGATGATGCCCATCAAGTTATTCCATTATCTTCTGGTCCAAATGCAAACAATTAAGATCCAGCATCCAGCATCAGCGACCATTTTCTTGTAGCCCTGCTCTAATTACAGACAGAGCAGAGGCGGAGAGAGACAGCAGGGTGGCAAGGGGCGACACTGTCCTCTGCACATACGCCCTTGAGAGCTGTCGCCCTGAGCGAGTGATCTGGTCGCTCAAGTCAAAGGCCCGCCATAGATACTGGATAAACAGAGGTGCCAGGAAGTATAAAATACATTTAAAAAGTTTAAAAAGGAGGTAGCGGTTGACTTACCTCCCAAGGAAGACTTAAATGGTCTCACTCAAAGACAAAACAACTTTATTTGGGTACAACTACACTTTGCACTGAGCTTGTAGAGACCAGTTCTCAGACACTCCCATACACACACATATATATATATATATATATATATATATATATATATGTATATATGTATATATATATATATATATATATATATATATATATATATATATATATATATATATGTGTGTGTAATGATCTGCTCTGCTGCCTGCGCAGGCTGACAGCTTTTTGACAATTTTTAGGTCTGAGTGCTGCAGGTCTCTGGAAAAGAGACCTGTCTTCACTCTGTGAGTTTCAGAGCTGCTGTTCTGGTGAGGAATTTGCATCCACTTGTCATGCAAATTGCTTAGCTGCTTCCTTTGATAGCTTGCAGTATAAATGCCATTTCCTCCCAGAATTCCCTGCTGATCATGATGGTTTGTTCCTGCTAACTTGCCTGGAGTCTCAGCCCTCTGCTCATTGTTGGCTATTATTGCTATCTTAGAGTAGTTCTTTGGGAGTGCTCCTTGCATTTCTATTTAGTGCAGTCAGGTTTGTGTTATATTTGTACTGCCTATTCTGTCTTGTCTTGTCCTTGCGATTGCACTGTCGCCAGCGGTTGGCGGTAGTGAATCGTTTTGTCTTTCCGTTGCGATTTTCTGTTGCCAGCGGCGGCTGACAAAAAAATCGCTCTGTTTGTTTGGATCGCACTCGCTCTTGCGGAAGAGCAGTGTATTCTTTCAGTCCTGTTCCTGTGTACGGATCGCACTCGCTCTTGCGGAAGAGCAGTGGATTCTTTCAGTCCTGTTCCTGTGTACGGATCGCACTCGCTCTTGCGGAAGAGCAGTGGATCCAATCTGACTTGTTCCTGTTGTCTGTTTGTCCGGAGCAAACACTTGCTGTTGCCTGAGGTAAGGCAACCGATTAGCAAACGTTGCTGTTATTTCTTTGTTTGTGTTTCTGGGTTCATTGGTTAGTTAGGGTTGGCGTGTTTTGTCTCTGTTGCGCTTTGCGTGCGGAGACCGCGCCATTAACGTGTTTTGTCGCTATTGCGCTTCTCGTTAGAGAGTGCGTTTGTTATTTTCTTTGTCGTTCTGATCATTATTGTTTGCTGTGTCTTTCTTACTACGTCTTTACTCTCTCTTTATTAAGTCTTGTGTCGCTGTTAGCAATCGCCATTCTTGCGATTGCTTTCCCACTTGGGTTTCGCTGTTGTGTGTTCACCGTCGCCAGTTGGCGACTAGATTGGTGGACATACATACATTCTATCTCTGTGTTCACTCTCTTTCACTAGGGGCTATCTTGGCCTGTATTGCTTCACCTCGTACAATTCCTATCTGGGATCTGTGGCAGTGCAGAGGGTTTATTCCTCTGCACTCCACAGCTCCATCTGCCGGTGGGAATTCCCCTGTACAGGTGCTTTGCACCACAGCTGGGTTCTGTTATTCAGGCGTTATGGAGGATTTCCGCCGTGTCAAGATATGCGCTGACCACGGGGATATTCTGCAATCATTACTATATATATATATATATATATATATATGTATATTTACCTGAAGAAGCAATTCTTTCCTGTGAAATGCATCACAAACTGAAGTTTTACCAAAATAAGGTTGTTTTGAAAAAGACTGTTTGTGTGTATCCTTGGGAGGTAAGCCCACTAGTATCCAGTGGTCAATGTATTCATTCACATGTGGAAAACGAGTAACTACTCTGTACATCAAATTACTCCTGTAGCAATATGGATTACTTACAGCTGTCCTAACTCCACAAAAAGAGTGCAGATTCCAGGCTTCCAAATAAGAGCAACTTCAGCTTCAGTTAGTTTTAGAAATGCATAGCTGACTACAATTAGAATGAAACAGCAGGAAATAATATCTAATCCATCTTGATATGAACAGCATGGGTTCTAATAGCAGTTAAATGTATTATATACTGTAGGTATTAGTACATTTTTTCTGCTGAGTGAAGTTGTCCCTATACTACTAATTTTCCTTTTTTTACAAAATTAACGGTGTTCATAGATAAGACGTATGAAACCTAAGGAAAAAAGAACACATACCATATATACTTGCATACAAGCCGAATTTTTGACCCCCAAAAAGAGGGGCAAAAGTTGGGGGGTCGGCTTGTATGCGAGTCGTGGGTGGTGGTCCGTGGTCCGCGCCCCCTCGCCCGCTCACTCCCTCCCTCCGCGGCCGCCGCTGCTATTACCTGCTTTAGGCAGCGGCCACTTCCTAATCCGGGTTCCCCTCTTCATCATGCGTATACCATAAGTGTATCACAGCAGCGCGCCCGACGCTGCTGCTGTGACGATGCAGGGGGCAGGAAAGAGTGGTTCCCCTGGTAATGGCGATACACATACTGGGCACTATCTGGCTATACTGGGCACTATACTGGCTATACTGGCCACTATACTGGGCACTTTACTAGCTATACTGGGCACTTTACTGGCTATACTGGGCACTATACTGGCTATACTAGGCACTATACTGGCTATACTGGGCACTATACTTGCTATACTGGCTATACTGGGCACTATACTGGCTATACTGGGCACTGTACTGGGCACTATACTGGTTATACTGGGCACTATACTGGCTATACTGGGCACTTTACTAGCTATACTGGGCACTATACTGGCTATACTGGGCAGTATACTGGGCACTATACTGGCTATACTGGGCACTATACTGGCTATACTGGGAACTATACTAGCTATACTGGGCACTATACTGGCTATACTGGGCACCACTGCCTAAAGCAGGTAATAGCAGCGGCGGCCGCGGGGGGGGGGGTGCGCTATACTGCACGCTATACTGGGCACTATACTGGGCACTATCCTGGCTATACTGGGCATTATACTGGCTATACTGGGCACTTTACTAGCTGGCTATACTGGGCACTATACTGGCTATACTGGGCACTATACTGGGCACTATACTGGCTATACTGGTCACTATACTGGCTATACTGGGCACTATACTGGGCACTATACTGGCTATACTGGGCACTATACTGGCTATACTGGGAACTATACTAGCTATACTGGGCACTATACTGGGCACTATACTGGCTATACTGGGCACCACTGCCTAAAGCAGGTAATAGCAGCGGCAGCCACGGGGGGGAGGAGGAGGAGGGGGCGCTATACTGGGCGCTATACTGGGCACTATACTGGGCACTATCCTGGCTATACTGGGCACTATACTGGCTATACTGGGCACTTTACTAGCTGGCTATACTGGGCACTATACTGGCTATACTGGGCACTTTACTAGCTATACTGGGCACTTTACTGGCTATACTGGGCATTATACTGGCTATACTGGGCACTATACTGGGCACTATACTGGGCACTATACTGGCTATACTGGGCACTATACTGGCTATACTGGGCACTATACTGGCTATACTGGGCACTATACTGGCTATACTGGGCACTTTACTAGGTATACTGGGCACTTTACTAGCTATACTGGGCACTTTACTGGCTATACTGGGCACTATACTGGCTATACTGGGCACTATACTGGGCACTATACTGGCTAAACTGGGCACTATACTGGCTATCCTGGGCACTATACTGGGCACTATACTGGCTATACTGGGCACTATACTGGCTATACTGGGAACTATACTAGCTACACTGGGCACTATACTGGGCACTATACTGGCTATACTGGGCACTTTACTAGCTATACTGGGCACTATACTAGCTATACTGGGCACTTTATTAGCTATACTGAGGCACTACCTACCCATACTGGGCACTATACTAGCTATACTGGGACACACTGGGGGGATCACATGCCTGCACCAATCCAACATTTCCTACACCCGGCTTATATGGGGGTCAATCATTCCCCCTGTTTTTTCCAGGGAAAAGTTGGGGGGTCGGCTTATATGCGGGTCGGCTTTTATGCAAGTGTATACGGTATTTACCTAATAAAAATGATTTTTCACCTGTGTCTTCACCCACAGTCCAGAAATACCAATATTGTGGAAGTGGATGACCTCACATAGTTATCTGACCCCAACCATCGCTATATGAATCCACCCTTAGCTCTTCCTCCATCTACCTTATGCCACACATGCTCTCTGGATTGGTGCAAAGAGTGGGTCAAAAGATCTAACAGCCTGATAGTATTGGTGTGTGCTGTTGTGATGACATCACCCAACTCATAGATGCTCGGACTTCTGGAGGACAGAAGACAAAAGAGGGTGGAGGGTTCCAGGAGAGTGGGAGCAAATGGCAGTGTAGAAGATGGGCCCTGCTGTAACAGCATGGTATCCCGTCTCTAGAAGATACCTGACGCAGGCTGAAAGGGCCCACACGACAGTACATTGTGACTTGGGAAAACCAGGAATACTGGTGAGTATTAGGAGTTTGTGGAGGAGAGAGATATGTTTAATTGTTGAGGAAAGGGTCAGGAGATGACAGCAAGGAAAAAGAAAAAAACACAACTGGCTATCTGCTTTAATTTTGGGAGCAATGGGAAAGAAAAATCTGACTTGGGGCATTTGCTGACTTAGAATTTGCACTGTTTGGTTCTGACATCGGTGGTACCCTAATGACAAAGACAAGCTGTCAGTGCAGGTACAGCATATGTACTGTAGCTATGTACTGTAGACATTCCTACATTAGCAATAGTAGAAGGCATAGCAACCGCTGCTTGACATTGGGCTGTACCAAGATTTCCAGCCATATACAGGCCTTAAGTTAGTAAAGGTGATGTGCAGTAGAAGTACTAAGTTTCAGTCTGTTAACATAATATTAGTCGAAGGCAAACTTTCCATGGTGCGGTTTGCCAGGTAAGCAACAAATCCAACCCACAAAGAAGTGTTTGCAAATCCCAATGCAAGCGTGGTTGCCAGGGCAAATTCAATCCCTATTGACCATTCCAACCCAGCTAACCTTAAAGGGAACCTGAAGTGAGTAAAATTATTTAAAATAAACACATGAAATAGCTGCAATTTTCAAATGAATATTACATACTTATACCACCGTCAGTTCCTCTCAGAAGCTCACCATTTTCTTCTTACAGTGATTCCTTCCAGTTCTGACAATATTTTGTCAGAACTGAAATATACCAGTTGCTGTCAGTTATATATCAGCAGCTGTCAGTTACAACTGAATGTGCAAGGTAATGTCCATGTTTCCCAATGGCTCAAGTCGGTAATGTTACAGCTTAAAAGTGTGCTGACCAGGTAGCTGTTATAGGGTAATGGTCATTTTCAAAATAGAGGACGGAGAATTCCATTGATCATAGTGGACAAAAGGGATGCAGGAGAAAGAGATTGAGAAGTAGACTACACGAGAGGTAAGTATGACCTGTGTATGGTTGTTTTTACTTTTTATTTTTAGTTCAGGTTCTCTTTAAGTTCAAAGGTCATTATGTGCATTATGGGACAATGTTTACTGCTGGCGAACACAAGCAGTAGAAGTAGATATATGCAAGTATTTAGTTCCTTGTGCAGTCACCTGCTTAATAGATTCGATAGTGCAAATTATTAGTTGCACTATAAAAAACTTTGTTGTTCTTGTTCTCTGATTCTTCTCACGCCCCTCACATCATCAGTACTCAGGTCAGCCTTCTTGGTACGTCTGCCTAAAATAGTTAAAGCGGCCGGTAATTACCTTGGTCCAAAATAGCCCATCTTTAGTGGATGTTCACAGTGAAACCTCACTGTGCTGCACAGCATAGTCTCCCCATTGTCTCCTGATATGTCAGATAAATTAGATGGAGATCCTCTTATGTCTGTACTGTAGGTAATTAAAGGGGCACTATGGCGAAAAATTGTAAAATGTAAAATATGTGCAAACATATACATATAAGAAGTACATTTTTTCCAGAGTAAAATGAGCCATAAATTACGTTTCTCCTATGTTGCTGTCACTTACAGTAGGTAGTAGAAATCTGACAGAAGCAACAGAGTTTGACATGTATGATCTAAACTTATGATTTATTTATTTGTCTTGGTGTTCAAAACCATCATTGTTTTGATGTCACATGTCCTGTGGAAACGGTGAAAAACAAAACAAAATAAGTCTTGTGAATAAGTTGATTTTTAGCAATAACTTTTAAAATGTCAACTCTGCGAGGACGTTCTTGTTATGACTAACTGGCACTTTATATTTAAGATGCCTGATTTGCACAGTAAATTATATTTACGTTCAGCGAGAGAGTTTTGCAGTTCATCTGATAGCTCTTCATAACGACAAATGGTTTCAGACTGTCTTTAGCTGTCAGTGTGATTAATGATCAGGGGTCCCTGGACTTGCTGCTTTATCAATCACTAATTATATTTATGATAATTTGGGGAGACAATCTCCTTTCTCGGGGATAAGTTCGGTCTCTACTAAAAAATAAGTTTCAGGTTTGCCATTATTTTGTTCATTGCCCACATTATGCCATTTTACTGTCTGAAATATTTTTTTTCAAGCAAAGTTAGACTTCTTTTACACTGCAAGTCGCAATTCGCGATTCCGATTTGCGTTTGCAATTTTTACTGGATGCTGTCAACACAAGAAGAAAAATGCAAAAAAAAAATATTACAGCAATTCGATACAAAGTTTGGCTGTCCCAAAAAAATCGAAAGCTTCTTTTTACATTTGTTTGAGAATCCAGATTGAATTTCCCATTGTATTTGATAGTGGTGTATTTTTCTGATCATTTTTTTTATATAAAATTGAATGGTGTAGGGTAGATTGCCAATAACTTGATATACAGAGCCAAGCAATTTTTTCTGAGTTTTCAATCATTTTTTTTCATAATTGGGAAAAAATTTAACATGCGTGTGTGGTACATTGCTCAGATTTTTTTAAATGTTACAATCAGTCAGAAAAATGTATTGCAATTCTTTAATTGAAAACAATTGTATGCTGTGTGGCCACCTTTAGACTTGGGTGACTCTTCGTGTCCTGTTTCTCCAGTATGAAAAAAGTATCAAATTCTCTAACCAGTTGTACAAGGTAGTCTCTGTACCTTTACTGTTTTCAAACAGTCACATGGGGACTTTAGGCAAACCGCCATATGGGCAAGGTAGCAGTATGCAGCTAGTCAACTATGATAGTCACGTGCCAGGCCATCTGGGAACAGAGCTGTCAGTATGGAGTGTGTATTCAGGGCCTGTTCTAGACTTTTTGCTGCCTGATTCAAACTTGTGAAGATGCGCCACCCCCACCCCCCGATTTGGAATGATCGCACAGCACCCGACAATTTATTTACTCTGCTTCATTTATTGTTCTCACATGACATGCTGCAGCTCAACACAATAGCACACTGGCTGGCTGTGAGTCTGTGACAAACAAACTGCTCACACCCTCAGCCACTCCATTCCTCCTCAGGGAGGTGCATACAGTACTAAAATGCTGCCCCTGAAATCTCTGCGCCTGATGCAAATGTTTTACCTTGCTTCATGAAAGAACCGGCCCTGTGTGTATTATCAGAAAAGTTGATATTAGTTTATTTTTTTAATCTATCGTGCTTGAATACATCATTAAAGGAAACATCAGGCAATAGTGAAAAAAAATCTACTTACCTGGGGCTTCCTCCAACCCCTGGAAGTCTATGTGCCCCTCACCTCAGCTTGGCTCCATGCCATTCTCCTGGGGTCCCCTCCATAGCAGCTGCCAGATAGGTGGCTTCTGCTCATGCTCAGGCGCGCGTCTGTGCCACTCACAATCACACTGATGTCGCCAGAAGCATTTTGTACAGGAACAGTACTTCTGTGCTGCGATCGTGACTGGTGCGGACACCCGCTCACACATGCACAGTGGCCGACGACCTGGCTGGATCTGCGGCTGCTACAAAAGAGGGAGTATGTATTGTACAGCCGTCATGAGTTGGGTGTCAAGAGAGCCAAATTACCCCCCGGCGGCATTAAATACTATTCTCCCTCTGAGTTTTCACAACTCCGAGGGAGATGTAATTCGGGATTTAGCAACCACCGAAGCCCCGAATTACCCTTACGCACCTCGCACAGCATTACATTGCTGCTATGGGGCACCTGGTTATGGCGCCCATTGGTGAGCTCCATGCGCCAAAACCACCTGCTTCGTGGAGGGGACCCTCCAACATTGTCTAACTGTAATTTTACCCTCAAAGCTTTTCCTAACACTAAGGATCCTCCTAAGCCTTTCTCCCAATCAGTAGCTGATACCCCCTTTTACATGCAAAATCTATTCCTTTTCTCAAACGGATCATCTGGGGGCTTTGTATGGCTGATTTTGTAGTGAAACCCCTCCCAATGATGTCAGTGCTTCACTGCACTGAGGTACTGACATCACACTGTGGGAGCCTTGTTGCGTTGTGGGAAATAACAGCAGTTTACAACTGCCAAAAAAGCAAGAACCATCTCTTTCCAGTGACATCACCTGCCAGCAGAAAAAATGTCACCATGTGATAAATGTCAGAATGTAAATCAGGGAGAGGAAAGATTTTACAATGGGCAAACACTGACTAAATAATTTATACATAATTATTGTAAAAATTAAGCACTTTTTTATTACATTATTTTCACTGGAGTTCCTCTTTCAATATGATTAGCTGCATGCTTGTTTTAGGGTTGTGACTAAGACACTACTGATGCTAGCTTGTGACCTGTCACCCAAACTCAACACTAAAACACAAACCTAAAGCTAACCCTATAAACAAAAACAATTTTGGAGGGACCCAAAGTAATAAAACATTTAAAAACAGTTTAAAAAGGAGAGGTAATGTTGGTCTTACCTTTCCTGAAGACAATAGCCAGTCTGGGTTTATAAGTTTTCTAAACATTCTGGAAAATGTTCAGCTCTGTGCCATTTACATTGTGCAACTTCAAAATAGTTTTTGGTTATTGTGCAATACCTTAGAAGGGAAAATTTAAATCCGATGATTATTTATAGTCCAAAGACTCAGACAAACTGCACCGTTTGGCTCCTGATCTTTTTTTTTTTTTTTAAATTCCCAGTTGTTCCTAGTATGGGGAATACCAGAAAACATCGTATCTTCGCTAAAGCTAACCCCGATCTTCATCCTGACTTTGTAGACTTTTTTGCGGCATGAGGCTTCTATATTTGATGATTTCCGTATCCTCTAAAAACATGGGAAAACCGGTGCTCTTACAGACAATATATTTTAAATTAGGCAAACAAGCTTAGAATGGCCTGATCCTCTTCATATCTCTTCTCCCTGATTGAAATACCTGAGACAATCAATGCATGTGTCACACAATGAAATGTTATAATGTCATTCCCGGCAAAAATGAAAATACTTCTGTGTTATAGTTTTCAGACAGAAGATCAGAGATACCCGTTCCAAGTCATATACAGCCGCAGTATCTTCAGTAGGCCCATAGACCAAGGGCCAATTAACAACATGCCCCAAGTTTCCCTTCCCCTTTGCAGAGATTGTTATAAAGTCTGCTGATAATTAAATCTGCGAAGCAGGCAATTTAGCACCTATTGAAATATCGGCATTGAGAAGTAATTTGGGCGGCGCCCGCTATTTATTGGGCAACCAAATTATGTCTCAATATTTCAATAGGGGCCTATGGGGGCACACAAGAAATTACATTTTTTTCTTGCGGCTGGGGGGAGGCGATTGGCAGCATGGGGTGTGTGTGTGTTAAGGTTAGGCGTGTGTGTGTGGGGGGGGGGGGGGTTAGGGATAGGTGTCATGTAGGAAGTTTATGCAGGGGGGATTTAGGGTAAGCATCAGGTGGGAAGTTTGTGTGGGGGAAGGAGGGTCAGGGTTAGGCATCAGGTAGGACATTTGTGTGTGTGTGTGTGTGGGGGGGGGGGGGATGTTATAGTAAAATATTGGTATTAAATACCAATATTTTACTATCAGGATCATTTTACTAACAGGATTACTGGGCGCTCAAATTTCCATACGCCTTTTTTTTTTTTCAATATACACACGTATCTGTCCCCAATCATGTTCTTCCAAGTCTTCCTGCTGTATATCAGCTGTTCCCCGCCCCTGGCATGATGACTCTGTGATGCCAGTGTAATGCTATGGATAGAATCATCACCAGGATCAGCATGATACACCAACACATGGCTATAAATACAAATCCTGGAGATTCCCAGCAAATTGTCGATGACCTCCCCTTCCCACTTTCTCCTTTAAGAACCTCACAGTCAGAGGGCTCATCTCCCAGTGGTCATATACCAAGTGACCCCCATAACAGTGTAGGCAATATGACTCCCACACCCATAACAGCTCTAATGAGAAGAACACCTGTTATGGAGGGAGGATAAGCCAGCATTTACTCCCACAAAATGGTGGCAAGGATTAGATTGTGAGCTCCTCTGAAGACAGTCAGTGTTGTGACTATGTACTCTGTAAAGTGCTGCAGAAGATGTCAGTGCTATATACATAATAATAATAGTAATAGTAATAGTAATAATAATAATAATAATAATAATAATAATAATAATAATAATAATAATAATAATAATATGGTAGGACATTAGACTATGGCAATGTTAGGATTAGATTGTGAGCCTCTCTGAGGACAGTCAGTGACATGACTATGTACTCTGTGAAGTGCTGCAGAAGATGCCCGTGCTATATAAATAATAATAATAATAATAACAATATGGTAGGACATTAGACTATGGCAATGTTAGGATTAGATTGTGAGCCTCTCTGAGGACAGTCAGTGACATGACTATGTACTCTGTTAAGTGCTGCAGAAGATGTCAGAGCTATGTAAATACACAATAATAGGCCAATTGCAATGTAACCTTGTAACTCAAAGGCAGTGAAAGTTTTTTCTCAAAACACAGCCAGGCAAAGCCACCATGACCATCACATAATAAAAGCAGCAAACATTATCTCCAGCACATGAAATGCAGCAAATATATAATGTGGCAAATGTTACCTCCCAGATGTGTTAAAATGCAGCTAACGTTACCTTCCACACATGGAATGCAGCAAACATTACTACTCACACGTTAAAATTCAGCAAAAGTTACTTCCCACACATGAGATGCAGAACACATGTGAAATGCGGCAAATGTTACCTAAGACACATGTGGAATGCACATACTTTACCCCACGTATATGAAATGTAGCAAATGTTACTGCGGACATAAAAGCATTAAATGTTCACCCCCCACTGGGTACTGCTGGGCCTTGCTGCTGGGTGGGAGGATGACACTGGGTGCTGCTGAGCCTGGGTGGGAGGATAACACTGGGTGCTGCTAGGAGGGTGGGTCACAATGAGTGCTGCTTGGTGGGGAGGAACATCACACTGGGTGCTCTATTAAAAATAGAACAAACAATGCATGAATCAATACAAATAAATAAATAAACAGTAATATAAGGTTGAATGTAAATAGTGCTCAGTCCCATCTAGCAGCGTGATTATGGCAGGAAAAAAGTACAGCCATCCATGGACACAGTACAGCTGTCCGTGGTCGCGCTGAGGAGGCTACACTACACATGCGGCAAGATGCTGTGGAGAGGGGAGCAGAGAGAGGATTTTGCGGGCTGGACAGGCTGGGCTGCACTATTTACATATAGCAGGGGGCGGTGCATAAGCCTACAGCAGACCTCACTGTAGTGTTGCTGTATGGTCTGCGCCGCAGCCCCGCCTGTGCAGGAAGGTGGCCTGCACTGACAAGCTAAACCATAATGGTGGGGGGAGCTTTTCCTTGCAGGTGATTTTCAACAAATGGGGCGGGCACCAGCACACTCCCACCAACCATGCCCACCAGCTCCCCCATGCCCATCACCTGTGTAGAAAAAAAAAGGCTTCCAGCATCCAGTAAAGAATAGGAAGAGCTTCACTTTGCCCCAGTACTGAACCATAAAGGACCCTTATATTTTATCATACATCCTTCCATTGTTTTTTTTTATTTTACCAGGTGGCTGAAAGCTCAAGCTGTTTCCTCTTGTCCATTCTGTCTTCCTCTTCATGTTTCACCTTCCTTTATCTATCATCACAGTCACAGCATAATCAAATTGTGAAGCTGCCTAATTATATAGCTGATTATGGCACTCAATTATTATGTTGTTATTAATGAATGAACATCTTCAATTAGCATTATGAGTTCTTAATCATCTCACTGACTGGGTCCAACTTATTTTCCTGTGTATAGCTAATGAAGTCAAGTACACGTAACACTAACAACGTAACTGTTCTCAGTCATGTTAGAGGTGATTTACTAAAGTCCAATGCGGGACAAAGCTTTGAAGTTTTACTGGGATATTTTTTGCTATAATATTAACTCAGCTTATTTTATAAAGCTCTACGATATTATGCAGACCATTATATTAAAGTAGGGGGGAGGTTACACGGAAGCGGGACAGGATGCATGAGGCAAGTGGACAAAAAGGGCGCCACCATTGACTCTCATGTTTAATATCATTTGATGGGTGCCCAACGAGAAATTTGGGCGCCCAGTGAATAATAATGTTTTCAATGGGTGCCCAGTGAATAATAACATAAACATAACTTGCCATATAATAAGGTTTATAAACACACTTACCATAGTTATCGTTTCTATCTACATAAAGTTCCATAACTAAAACGATATTTAGAGGAATAGTGGAAATACTAAATTCCTCAAATAACTAAACATATGTGTCAGGAACCGGCCCGCGGCACGCCTGCGTATACGGTTCCCGACTGCGGGTTTGACCAGATTGAGAGGGGAAGCAGCCTTAGTCAAGCTAACACAAGGCTGGGACCCCTCAGAACACCTCTCACTGCCACCACTAGCGGTTCACTAGACACTTCCACTCTGCTGTCGAGTCCGCAGCGCGCACTCCGCGTTTTCGTATTTGGGTCAGCTTTGCGCTTAGGCCAAATACGGGAACGCCACGCACCCACACACCCACACAGATGCAATCTTACACTGTCGTGAAGCAAAGACCCACTAACAGTCGTTCCGAACGATACTGTTAGCCACTCTGCTGTCGCTACTCGCACTGGCGTTGTTCGTACGTTGGGTCAGCTGCGCGCTTAGGCCAACGTATGACAAACGCCCCCACACACAATGCAATTACAATTTCATATGGTAGTGTTGCTCAAACATACAACTAGGCATGAACTTATACACGGTTACACTTCAGTCTCTTCTAGGCTATGAGTGTTAGTTTAGTACAGCAGAAGTCAAGCTTATTAAATAATAATTTAATATTCCAGAAAAACATAGAACAGTGCAGAACTTAATATATACAAAAAGATTACAAAAAACAAAGTAAAAATAGTTACAAGATAAAAGTTACAAAGATAACACACAAAGCGATTTTGCTTACCAAAATAAAGGGGTCCAGATAGAAGAATCGTGGACTTTTGTGTGGACGGACACAGTTCTGGCTAGGCCAGGAGTCCACTAGCTTAGGCCAGGAGACCAGCCGTAGCTACCGTCAGAAGAGAACTGATTTGAGGTAGATGTCCCCTGGTTTTTATAATGAAATATTCGCCTCGAGGCTGTAAGCCTGTGTGGATGGGGGGAAGCTAAATTTAATTACATCCTCAGTCATAATTGGATCTCCAGAGATCTAACATCCACCTGCGAAAAATGTACAATAGCCCACATACATGAAAAGATTTCCCTAGTCCACGTTACAGGTGACAACCCCATTGTTGACAGTACTTCCTAGCTGATCAAAGATAAGGAGGTTGCACCTCCACCAATAATTCAATTTCCACAGGCAGGGCCGGGCCGAGGCATAGGCTGAAGAGGCTCCAGCCTCAGGGCGCAGTGTAGGAGGGGGCGCACAATTCATTCAGCTGTCATTCCTAATTGTGTTTGAAGCAGAAAGAAATAAGAAAAGGGGATACATAGCAGTGACTGCAAGCCAGATAACTAGATATTAAGGTGTTGGGGAGGTTGTGGGCCCTGTGGCACCTCTTAGTCTAATAGCAATCAGTGTGTGACGGGTGGGGTGGCAGGGATGGAGGGGCGCACTTTGGTGTCTCAGCCTTGGGTGCTGGAGGACCTTGTCCCGCCTCTGTCCACAGGTAGCAAATGGTATCAAAAGGACTTCAACACACTTCACTTCTGCCATTGTCTTATTACCCCAAGCATTATTCACTGAAGTCCTCTTTAGATGCAAATGTAGGTCTTTGAAGTTCCCTGACTATGTCCTGATTGGTATAATGGGACAATAGGGCTTCTAATTAGCTCCCTGCTCTCCGAGGAACTGAGGGTAATTGTATTCCACACTGTCACACAGACAAGTACAGCTTCCCCCAAAGCCAGATGATGACCCATACATATGCATCTGAAGTACAGTACATAGCAGTCAGACAGGCAAATGAAAATATTATCCTTACATCATAAGCACCCCAGTATATTCCTGACACGCCCCCTCTTCCAAATGGCGCCGGCAGATGATTCTAACGAATCGTCCTGCCAAAGCCGACACTGACGGCCGGGCCTGGGGGGGTAATACCTTAGCTCCAAGCTACAGGACTGGAAAGCTAGGTCAGGTTGCTGCAATGTGTCATTGCCCCTGACAACCTGACGTAACCAACCAGGGGAATGAGGGTCAGTGACAACCGTGAATTCGCGACCATAGAGACAGTGCTGCAGCTGGGGGAGGGTTCCAACCGTCGCTACACGCACTTTCTCTATAGTGGCAGGAGCTATCTCTCGGTCCCTTTGGGGATCGATTATCTGCTGGTCTGCCTCTTCCCCTTCGGACAGCTCCGAGGGAATAACTTCCCAGAACCCTCTCAGCCCGCCCCTCCCAGCTGGTGACCTGCTGGCTAGCCCCCTGAGCTCTTCCAGGCTGCTGTCAAATTGAACAGCCCCAGAGAGCTCAGTGCTGCCTGTCACACATTCTAGGAAGGCTGCAGACGGAGAGGCTCCTGGGCCCTCAGGGCCAGGTTCCGAATTAGATGTGGCTGACCCAGCAGCATTTGCCACTGCGGTGGACAGTCCCTGTGCTGTAGACTCGCTAGCGCTGCGGGTTACCACGGCAGCTGAGGGAGCGCCCACATTACACACATCGTAAATCACATCGCCTTTGGTCTTGAAACCATCTGAAGGGGGAGGAACTGGCCTGGTGCCATCTGCCCCTTCAGTGGACAGTCCACCTGCTGCAGCCCAGCGAGCGCCGCTGGTTACTCCTGCAGCTGACGGAGTGTCCACATGACACACAGCATTATGTAGCACAACACAGGTGACATCAGCATAATCAGCCCTACGTATATGGTCATTTGGGCCCTCACATAAAACATCAACATTATCTGCAGCATTATACACAGTGGTACTCAGCACTTCACCAGTAGCATCAACAGTTCCTGCATCGATCGCATCGATAGTCCGAGCGTCATAAATGACATTATCAATTTCTGCATTCTTTGTATCAACATGTCCCACTCCAGGCCTAGGCACTGGAGACTCACTAGGGCTGGCTCCTAGCATACAGTCCGTAGCCCCTGGGGCCTCGCCAGCACTCCCCACTTGCACAGCATTATCACACAGTACCTTGCAAGAGTCCTGAACTTCTGCTGGGGGTGCAGGCCTCACAGGGTTTGGGGTAGGCTCATACCGGGCCACTAACCGTCCCAGGTCAGTACCCAGCAAAACGTTGGTGGGGATTTTGTCAGTTACCCCAACTTCTTTCAGTCCACTGCCGGCCCCCCAATCCAGGTGGACCAAGGCGGTGGGTATTGCTGGGGTGACACCCCCAATTCCTCTGACAGCAATCATTTTCCCAGGTATGTACTGCTCCGGGTTCACAAGCTGGGGATGTATGAGAGTCACTTCTGCTCCAGTGTCTCTCAGCCCAGTGGCAACTGTACCCCCAACCGAGACAAGCTGCAGATTCTCTGCATAGCCAGTGGCATTCCTGGTAGCACACAAAGCCGTTGGGACTTCACTGGGGTTTGAGGCCTCACTGGATTTTGGGGCCTCCCTCTTCCTCTCTGGGCAAGTCATGCTGATATGACCCACCCTGTCACATACAAAGCATTTCCGAGTGTCAGGTTGCTTGAATCCAAGAGACAGCGGTGCTTGCCTCCTCTGGGTGCTGGGTGAAACAGGTTTAGAAATCTGTTCTCCTCTCCAGCTGGGTGTAGTAGTCCTCCGGGACTCAGGTGCTCTATGGGCGGTGTAGGCATCGGCCATTTCCGCAGCCTCATCCACTGTCTTTGGTTCTCGATCCAGCACAAACAGCCGGACCTCAACAGGACAGGTGTGTAGGAACTGGTCTTTTATCATCAGCTCCTGCAGGGCATCCAAGGTTTTAACTGACAGTCCTTTTAGCCACTGCTGGAAGGCAGTGCGCAGGTTGCAAGCATGATCCAGGTAGCTGTCATTAGGACCTCGCTGCACTGTCCTGAAACGTTTTCGATACACCTCTGGCGTGAGGTGGTATCGTGCAATGATGGCTTTCTTAATTGCCTCAAAGTCTGTTTCTTCCTCCTGGGGGAGACTCACAAACGCCTCCAGGGCCTTGCCTCTCAGCCCTGGTGTGAGGTATCTTGCCGACTGCTCACGGGGCACCCCATACTGCCGACAAGTCCTTTCAAACCCCTGTAGGAAAGTGTCTATGTCAGAGTCTTTGTCCATAGCGGGGAACTTATCCAGGGGGATTCTGTGGACTCGCTCACCTTCGCGTTCTGCGGGTCCAGCAGACCGGTTCTGCTGCTGAAGTTTAGCCAGCTCCAGCTGGTGTTGCCGTTCAGCACTTTCCCTCTCAGCCTGGAGTCGCTGGGCAGCTTGTTCCCTCTCGGCCTGGAGTCTTTCCCTCTCGGCCTGGAGTCGCTGTGCCGCTTGTTCCTTCTCTGCCTGTCGGTGCAGTAGGATCAGCTTTAGGCGCAGTTCAGGATCGGCCGAGTTCAGTAGCTGTAGATCAGCTTCCAGAGATGTCATCTCCGTGTTCGGTGGATCATCCAGGACATCGTCTCCACTCGCATTCTGTGGCGGGAGCGATTCCTCCTCTGTCGTGTCGTGAGCTGCACCCGCTGACGTTGAAGCACGGGCTTGCTCTGCCTCATCATGCTCCTCGAGCGCACGAACTAACTGCTCCTTAGTCTGGCCGCTCACCGTCTCGATGCCTCTGTGCTCACACAGGTTGAGTAGCATCTCTTTGTTTTGCCTTGCATAGCTGGATGCTTTCTGAGCCATCGTGTTGCAAAAAATAAGAAGAAAAAAGGGGGGGAGGGAAAGCAAATACCCAGTGTGTATCTTTGAACAAAAAAAACGTATATAGATTCTGCACTGAGTAGACTTCTGTAGGCTAGTTGCTTCTAGCAAACTTCCAACCTTTAGTACTCAGAATAGCGAGCTAAACTGCGTACTAATGTACTAAACGATGCCACCACTGCCAGCCAATTATGTCAGGAACCGGCCCGCGGCACGCCTGCGTATACGGTTCCCGACTGCGGGTTTGACCAGATTGAGAGGGGAAGCAGCCTTAGTCAAGCTAACACAAGGCTGGGACCCCTCAGAACACCTCTCACTGCCACCACTAGCGGTTCACTAGACACTTCCACTCTGCTGTCGAGTCCGCAGCGCGCACTCCGCGTTTTCGTATTTGGGTCAGCTTTGCGCTTAGGCCAAATACGGGAACGCCACGCACCCACACACCCACACAGATGCAATCTTACACTGTCGTGAAGCAAAGACCCACTAACAGTCGTTCCGAACGATACTGTTAGCCACTCTGCTGTCGCTACTCGCACTGGCGTTGTTCGTACGTTGGGTCAGCTGCGCGCTTAGGCCAACGTATGACAAACGCCCCCACACACAATGCAATTACAATTTCATACGGTAGTGTTGCTCAAACATACAACTAGGCATGAACTTATACACGGTTACACTTCAGTCTCTTCTAGGCTATGAGTGTTAGTTTAGTACAGCAGAAGTCAAGCTTATTAAATAATAATTTAATATTCCAGAAAAACATAGAACAGTGCAGAACTTAATATATACAAAAAGATTACAAAATACAAAGTAAAAATAGTTACAAGATAAAAGTTACAAAGATAACACACAAAGCGATTTTGCTTACCAAAATAAAGGGGTCCAGATAGAAGAATCGTGGACTTTTGTGTGGACGGACACAGTTCTGGCTAGGCCAGGAGTCCACTAGCTTAGGCCAGGAGACCAGCCGTAGCTACCGTCAGAAGAGAACTGATTTGAGGTAGATGTCCCCTGGTTTTTATAATGAAATATTCGCCTCGAGGCTGTAAGCCTGTGTGGATGGGGGGAAGCTAAATTTAATTACATCCTCAGTCATAATTGGATCTCCAGAGATCTAACATCCACCTGCGAAAAATGTACAATAGCCCACATACATGAAAAGATTTCCCTAGTCCACGTTACAGGTGACAACCCCATTGTTGACAGTACTTCCTAGCTGATCAAAGATAAGGAGGTTGCACCTCCACCAATAATTCAATTTCCACAGGCAGGGCCGGGCCGAGGCATAGGCTGAAGAGGCTCCAGCCTCAGGGCGCAGTGTAGGAGGGGGCGCACAATTCATTCAGCTGTCATTCCTAATTGTGTTTGAAGCAGAAAGAAATAAGAAAAGGGGATACATAGCAGTGACTGCAAGCCAGATAACTAGATATTAAGGTGTTGGGGAGGTTGTGGGCCCTGTGGCACCTCTTAGTCTAATAGCAATCAGTGTGTGACGGGTGGGGTGGCAGGGATGGAGGGGCGCACTTTGGTGTCTCAGCCTTGGGTGCTGGAGGACCTTGTCCCGCCTCTGTCCACAGGTAGCAAATGGTATCAAAAGGACTTCAACACACTTCACTTCTGCCATTGTCTTATTACCCCAAGCATTATTCACTGAAGTCCTCTTTAGATGCAAATGTAGGTCTTTGAAGTTCCCTGACTATGTCCTGATTGGTATAATGGGACAATAGGGCTTCTAATTAGCTCCCTGCTCTCCGAGGAACTGAGGGTAATTGTATTCCACACTGTCACACAGACAAGTACAGCTTCCCCCAAAGCCAGATGATGACCCATACATATGCATCTGAAGTACAGTACATAGCAGTCAGACAGGCAAATGAAAATATTATCCTTACATCATAAGCACCCCAGTATATTCCTGACAATATGGATTTAAAAAATAATTTGATAAACGATATTGGAGTCTTAGGGTTCGGCACTACTAAGGGAGTTTATAGCTAAATATATTGATTTAAAAAATAATTCGATAAACTATATGGGAATTTTAGATTCTACATCCTGCAGGTGGTGCTGCAGTTCTGACAGTTGACAGTCTGAGAGGACGTAAATTTTACTGCTTCCGTATTTTATATCGCCGCTCTTTCCGCGCCGCAATTCGCTCACTCTGCCCTTTTAGAAGGCAGAGCTCTGTGAGCAGGTCAGGAGCAGCTTTCATTGGCTCCTGACCGTGTGATCACAGAGAGCCAATCACATTGGCTCACATTGATAGACATCATCAAGAGCCAATCGGGTTACAGTGCCACCTGGAGGACGGAGGGAAAACTGTAGTGCTGGATCCAACGGAGGTAAGTGAGTGCTGGACTGCTGCAGAACTCCTTAGCAGCATGATTTTTACAGGTTTTAGGATCTAAAAGCATGCACAAAACTTGCACTGCTTTTAGATCCTAAAATCCGGAAAAAAATCATAACTCCAAGGGGGTTAAGGGGCCAGAGACTGCTGGTACGGAAGTGGTTAATGAATAAAAAAAAAATATTTTACAATATCCAGTTGTAAAGTATAAAGTATTCAGTCAGTGTTTGCCCTTTGTAAAATCTTACCTACCTAACCATGATTACTTTGTACCTTGTTTAAAAGAAATTACTTAAACAAGACCTTTACTACATATAACTTTAAGGAAACCTAAACTGAGGGGGAAAAAAAGACTTCAACTTACTTTGGGCTTCTACTGGCCACCTGCAGCCGCCCTAAACCTGCGCTGTCCCTCCAGTCTCCCACGGCAACCCTCTTCTGGCTGGCCGACCGGTGAGTGAACGGGCCCCTACACATGTGCATGTTGTCGGGAGCGTCCTGCGCATGTGCAGTAGAGATTTTTTTTTTTATCCTGCGCATACCCAGAGAACTCCCGTGCACGGGAATGCGATCAAGAGCTGCATGGACCAGGGCTGCACATCAAACTGAAGCTAGGAACTGGAGGATTATTCAGTGATGGTGCAGGTACAGGGTGTCTGCAGTGGGCTGGTGGAAGCCTCAGGCAGGTAAGTTAAAATATATATATATTTTTCAGTTTAGGTTCACTTTAATGAATAAAATTGCTTATTTTTTTATTTAATTTTTTTACAATATCCAGACTTAAAGTATTCAGTCAGTGCTTGCCCATTGTAAAATCTTACCTAATCCTGATTAACCTTCTTAAATGTATCAGAGATGCTGGCATGCATGCATCTGACGTATAAACTGACAATTAAAGGGCCTTTATAACAATAAGTTGAAGATAGATAGCAGAGAAGTTGCCTACAACATCCAATGAGAATTCTTGCTTCGTTATGAAATGATACAGAAATCAGATTGGCTGCTATGAAAGCTTCTGTAGGATCACTTCTATTTTTATTTTCTCATCTTCTTTTGAAGTGCAATTTGGAACAAAGCCCTGAATGTATATGAAAGAGATGCCCATTGCCTGATAATGTAACAGACCACACTGCAGTTAAAGCAGCCACCCACCTAAAACCAATATATCTTTATCAGGTAGCTGTTGGCAGGTTAAATCACCTAAATCCAAGAGGATGTGGACATTGGATTAGACTTAATGCAAGCTCCTATGGCTGTGTTTACAACTCCGCATTGTGACATATGCTGTTAACCTCCCTGGCGGTCTATTAGGAACCGCCAGGGGGCAGCGCAACACTATTTTTTAAATATTTTTTTTTATATCATGTAGCGAGCCTAGGGCTCGCTACATGATAGCCGCTGTACAGCGGCATCCCCCCGCCTGCTTCGATCGCCTCAGGCGATCTTTGATCAGGAAATCCCATTCAACGACGGGGCGGGATGATGTCACCAACGTCATGGACGTCGTGACGTCTAAGGGAGTCCCGATCCACTTCTCAGCGCTGCCTGGCACTGATTGGCCAGGCAGCGCACGGGGTCTGGGGGGGGGCGGCGCGGCGAGGCGAACAGCGGCGATCGAGCGCGGAGCGGCGGCGATCGGAATGCACACGCAGCTAGCAAAGTGCTAGCTGCGTGTTGCAAAAAAAAAAATGTAAGTAAATCGGCCCAGCAGGGCCTGAGAAATCCTCCTGCACGGCATAGCCCGAGGGCCAGGGAGGTTAATTGTATATCTTCACAAAGTTTTGTGTGTCAACATATTTTCTAAATGCTTGTACCTTTTTGACAGGTTACCTCACCAACTGCCTGCTTTGTATTTCTGCAGGATTCAAAAACAAAAGTTTCTTCTTAAAACAGAAGGTACTGTATTTGTGATTTTTCAGGTTGGATTGAGCATGTGGCATCTCCCACAATGCATCACTGCTGAATATGCAAATCATCTCTTTGATGTCCCTGAAAGCTAAACACACCACCAGATCCACTGGAATGCAATGATGTGTCAGCTTGTTCATATTACAGAGCCACATTAATCCAATATTCAGACAGCCTGTTTCAGATTCATCCTCAACAGTGCGTGGCATGGATTCATGTGACTACCCAGCAAGCTCATGGTGAACCAGAACTCTCTGGAGTGTGGGGCTCAAAGAGACCGAAAAGACCTCTTACTAAGATGTTATGAAAAACAGAAGTTTGCCTTCTTAAAACAGAAGTTATTTACAATTAATCAGGTTGGAGTGAGCTCTGAGATGTCTCCCAGACTCCCACGATGCATCACTGATGAATATGCAAATCATCTCCTTGACGTCCCTGATTCAGGCAGCTACATTTCTGTACAGAAATTCTCCATTATTAGGGTGGTCTCTCTTTCATCTTGACCCATTATTGAGACATTTGCAGGAAAGGTTAAGGGAAGCAGGAAATTTGGGTGCCTGTAGCTAATGGAGGATTTGGGTGCCCTATAGGCACTAATGCAAATATCACTAATACGGCACTCAAAGTAGAAATGCGGGTGTTCAATAAATGTCATTTTCAACATTAGAACATTTAAGTCTTTAAAATGTTACATTTTCAAACTTGCAATGCTACAGTTTATGTAATATTATTTCGTTTTTATGTACAAATGTTTTCATTATCAAATATTTTATTGTTTGTATGTACACATTTTATGTCTGTAAGGGTGTTTGTGTATGGGGGAATGGTTAAAGTCAGGTGTGGGGGGTGGTGGTGTCAGGGTAAGGCACAACGAGGGGGGGGGGGGGGGAGTCCTTAGGGTTAGGCATCACCAGAGGTGTCTTAAAGAGGAACTCCAGTGAAAATAATGTACTAAAAAAAGTGCTTCATTTTTTACCATATTTATGTATAAATAATTTAGTCAGTGTTTGCCCATTGTAAAATGTTTCCTCTCCCCGATTTACATTCTGACATTTATTACATGGTGACATTTTTACTGTGGGCAGGTTATGTAGCTGTTCCTAGCTGTTTTGGCTGTTAGAGACAGCTGTAAACAGCTATTTCCTGTCTGTGTGAACATTGTTACATTGTGGCAGTTTGCCCAGAGTACCGCGGTACTCAGAGCTTCTTGTGGGAGGAGTTTCAGCACAAAATCAGTCATACAGCGCCCCCTGATGGTCTGTTTGTGAAAAGCATTCTATTTCTCATGTAAAAGGGGGTATCAGCTACTGATTGGGATAAAGTTCAATTCTAGGTTGGAGTTTCTCTTTAAGGTTAGGCACCACTAGGGGATGTTTTAGGGGTAGGCACCGCCAGGGGGGTCTTAGGGTTAGGCACCACCAAGGGGATCTTAGGGTTAGGCACCACCTTAGGGATAGGCAGCAAGTGAAGAAGTCTAAACTTATCTAAGTTGATAAAGTATTTCTTCTTGAATTCTCCTTGTGTGAGAAATTGTCCTGGAAATATTGATCATTTGCACTGTTCACTCTACGGGAGTAAAAGGCTCAGCATCCTAGATTCTGGGAAAGATTCTAACAGTCCTTGCACTGGAAGGACAGGACATACAGTGAAAGAGACCCCGGAGGAAGTAACAACATAACATCAATATGGGAAGGAAGTGGAACCTGATGTCATCTGAAAGCCTAAGGAAGCTACATGAAACTAAAGGGTTGGAAGGTCTTCCCATACCTATATTGCCTCCTGCCATGAATTTGAGCATTGGTTTAAGATTTTTTTTTTTGTAGCGGTACTGGGGAATTTTCCAAGTTCCTTGCAGCTATTTCTAATGATAACATGCACAAAATGTTCTTGGTAGAGATTATTGATCTATTCCATGGATATTCTACTTAAAAGAAAATTTATAGAAAGGAATAATTCTCAGGAATTTCATCAAAGTGTGTGACTGGCTAACTGTGAGCATATGTTCGTAATTTATTTCTTCTTCCTGTTTTAGACTACACAAGATGCAAAAGTAAGACATTGTACCATAGCTCACACTGAACCACACGCCTTGATAAAGGGGGACCCTGTGTGGCCCCCAAAACAATTGTTGGACTTCATTGTGGATACTGGCACAATAAAAGTGTGTGCTGTAACTTTATTGTGGTGTGCAGATAACGCTTGTTGCTACATTGGACTTGTGGTACTGCCTATGCCACTTTATCTAGCATGCAACGATACTGATGGTGTGCTGACTCTAACTGTGGATTTACTGAACCATATTAGACCTGATCCAATTCACTTTTTCTCTTAAAAGACCACTGTCACGATAATTTTAACATTTAAAATACATGTAAACACATACAAATAAGAAATATGTTTCTTCCAGAGTAAAGTGAGCCATTCATTATTTTCTTCTATGTTGCTGTCACTTACATTAAGTAGTAGAAATCCGACATTACCGACAGGTTTTGGATTAGTCCATCTCTCCATAGGGGATTCTCAGCATGGCCTTTATTCTTTATAAAGACACTCCCTGAAAAAGATGTATACAAAGATGCTGGCCAGCCTCACTGCTCGCTGCACCTGACAGTTCTGTAGGTAACAGCAACATAGGAGAAAAGTAATTTATGGCTCATTTTACTCTGGAAGAAACATATTTCTTATTTGTATGTGTTTACATATATTTTACATTTTAAAGGGGAACTGAAGAGAGAGGTATATGGAGGCTGTCATGTTTATTTCCTTTTAATCAATACCAGTTACCTGGCGGCCCTGCTGGTCTAATACTCTGCAGTAGTATCTGATTAAAACCAGAAACAAGCATGCAGCTAGTCTTGTCAGATCAGACTTATAAGTCTGAACTACTGAAACACCTGATCTGCTGCATGCTTGTTCAGGGGCTATGGCTAATAGTATTAGAGGCAGAGGATCAGCAGGGCTGCCAGGAAACTGGTATTGTCTAAAAGGAAATAAACATGACAGCCTCCATATACCTCTCTCTTCAGTTCCCCTTTAAGATTTTCGTGACAGAGGTCCTTTAAGTTTTCTCCTAGGTGATATTACACATCTTGGGCTTGATTCACTAAACCGTGATAACTCATATCACAGCCACACTTGCGTTTTGCATGCATTATAACGTGTGTAACGGTTTACGTGCACAAACACGACTTTTCGCATGCAAACGCGTACAAAAAAAATCGCATTTACGTGCAAATATTCACACGTAAACCATTATGTGGGCTATAACATGCACAAAACACTAGAGCGGCCGTGATATGAGTTATCACGGTTTAGTGAATCAAGTTCCTTAACCATAAAATGCCAATTGCAGAGAGCTGTGCTGAAAAGTTTTAAACAGAAGTTGAAAATTATCCGCCAAGAGAAAACTTAGGAGAAAAAGTAAATCGGATCATGCCCATTTACTAAGTGTCGGCAAAGTTTCTGTGCGTACAAAGTGCATGGTAATTTAGCGTTAATATGCAATTAGCATAGTACACGAGTAGCGTAATGTGCATTACACTAGTGACACTCGCATCACCTAGGGAACACGGGTTGTGCTAACTGCGCAACATAGACTACCTACTCAGTGTGTAAGTACTTGTAAAATTGATGTGCACTCTCTGTGCATTGCAGCTTTACCAATAGTGAAAAAACCAGATTTTGTCACCTAACGGGGACCAGCTACTAATGGGTTAAAAGTCAATCACCTGATATTATTGATCACATGCTTCTTCATGAATTCTCCTTGAGGAGAGCTATGGTAGAAAAAAAAAATATATTCTCTCTATGCCTGGGTTAGATTAAAAAAAAAAATGACTCCTTGCCTCCAACCACAAATGCCTACGTGTCACATGTTCAGCTTTTTCCCAAGCTCTTTAGAAGGGTATTTTTACAAACGGAGCATGAATCAAGGACACGACTGTCTGACAATTACCCTTGTAGATGTGTCTGTAAAGAGCTGAACATATTCTGCCTGTAATTACCATCACTTTTGCTGTTTGAATTAGGGGTGAAGTCAAACTCATCCTGAATATTATGGCATGATGGCATTTGAATGTGTGCGGTATGGACAGAACAACAGGGATATTTGAATGTAAATGGCCTGGTTCCCCAATCAGCAGGCAGGGACAAGCAGGGGAATCGAGCAACCATGATGATTTATTATCTAATATGTGCCACTAACAATGATATAAAGATAAAGCATTCGTTCAAGCCGACATTTATACTTAGCTGGTCGGTGATGCTGAAAAGACTAGTTAGCCAGGATTTTTCTAGCAAAAAAATATAGTTTATTGTTGTGGGGTCTAATTATTATTGTACATGCAGGATATTAAAACTTAGTGAAGGCAAAGTCACTAGTGGGGAGTTGTGCTGTAAAGCAAGAAACATTCAGGGCCGGATTTGTACTTTTTACTGCCCACGGCCACTATCACCAGCTGCCCCCTGACAAACTGCTAGTGCCTTACCACACACACACACACACACACACACACACACACACACACACACACACACACACACACACACACACACACACACACACACACACACACACACACACACACACACACACACACACACACACACACACACACACACACACACACTTTTATTGATCCTAGTAATCACTGTATTTAAAGATGCTTATTAACAATGCAATTTTACTGATTGATCAACCTTTAATTGGATTGAACAGTGTTGATGGTGCCAATCGAATATAAATGACCAATTGTCAATTATTTTATCAGTCTGTTTTGTGGATCTATTAAATCTGAAATGATCGGAATGGTTAAAATTGTTTATTCCATGTATGGGCCAAATCAATACTTATGCTCTGATAGGTTGGAGCTGGTGGAGGGTGGAGTTAGACTCGAAAAGTGATGACAGCTCAGGTCACACACAGTAAGCTGCCCATGTTTGTTGCGCCTTCACTCCCTGAGTTCCAGACAGTTGCCCAACTGCTGCAGTTTACATGTTGGTAGGTTGACTGCATGAGTGTGCCAGCCTGCAGCCTGCCCCTTTCTTCCTGGCGCCCTAGGCCATGGCCTATGTGGCCTTGCCTGACATCTGGCTATGACAGCATCATTACTTTCTGCTGTCTGTAGGGCTTACTGTACTAGATTACACTCTATTGCCAAAAGTATTAAGACACCCCTCATTAACAGTTAGGTGTTTCAATCAATTTCAGGGCCGCAGTTCTGGAAAGGCCACAAAGGCCCAGGTTTTGGGCGGCTGCAGCCTAAGGGGGCATTGGAATATGAAAAAGGGGTTACTAGAAATGAAAGAGGGGGCTCAAAATGGGGAGCAACACATAAGCAACACATGAAGAAGCGAAATAATGCCCAAGACAGCTGTTCATGAAGATGAGGGCCTAAAGAACAAGGATGATACACTTAGAAGAGGGGACTGCACATGGCATAGGAGGGGCACAGCTGCACATTAAAGGGGAGCCACATACTCAGCTTAGGGGCACAAAAACTATAAATCTGGCTTTGATCACTTCCATGGCCACAGGTGTTAAAAATCAAGCACCTAAGCATGCAGACTACTTCTACAAACATCTGTGAAAGAATGGTTTGGTCTCAGGAGCTCAGTGAATTCCAGCGGGGTACCATCATAGGATGTCACATGTGCAGTAACTCTGTTTGTACCTGGAAAATGTGGTTGCTATTATATAGTACATGGTCCACTGGTAGTAGTGGTATAATAAAATGGAAGCAACTGGAAACAACAGCAACTTAGCCACATAGAAGTAGGCCACATAAATGAGAGTAGGGTCTGTGCATAATGAGGTGTACATTGCATAGAAGTCTCCTGCTTTCTGCAGAGCCAATACACTTTGAAAATTCATTTGGCCAACAGCTCAAGAACAATGTATAGAGAGCTTCAAGGAGTGGGTTTCCAGGTCCAAGCAACTGCATCCAAGCCATCAACAAGTGCTATGCAAAGGCTTGGATGTAGTGGTGTAAAGCACACTGCCACTAGACTCGATAACAGTGGAGATGTGTTCTGTAGAGGTCAGGCTCAAGCCTGGTACAAACCTTCAATTTTAACTAGTCAATGATTGGCCAATTTTACCACCTCCATGTAGTATGGAGGCCAACAGATTTTAAATACTATGAACGGATTGTGAAGGCAAACTCTTCTACTACACGGAACATTTTTCCTGTTCCTCTTAACAGCTTTTGAGCCAAAAAGAGGCATATTCTAAAACAATAACTATTATAACGTCTCGGAAAAGCATTTTAGCTTAATAAGTGAAAAAACCTGCTTAAAATGCATTAGGGAATTTGATACGTAAGCCTTGATTGCAGAATGTTTTAAATAAATGCATTTGTATTTAAATAAGATCAAGTTGTGATGAAAAGTTTTAGGAGACGGTAGTGTAGGAGTAGGTAATTATAGTCACTATATCAGATGATTTGCCACTTCAAAGATTTCAGAAGATCCCTAATAAACTTGTGCTTCTCTCTCCTTTCACTTAATGCACAACTGTAAAAGCATTGAGTAAAAGTACCATATTTTTCGGACCATAAGTTTAAAGGACAAAAACCAGGAACAAAAAAAAGCAAAGGCTTGGATGTAGTGGTGTAAAGCACACTGCCACTAGACTCGATAACAGTGGAGATGTGTTCTGTAGAGGTCAGGCTCAAGCCTGGTACAAACCTTCAATTTTAACTAGTCAATGATTGGCCAATTTTACCACCTCCATGTAGTATGGAGGCCAACAGATTTTAAATACTATGAACGGATTGTGAAGGCAAACTCTTCTACTACACGGAAAATTTTTCCTGTTCCTCTTAACAGCTTTTGAGCCAAAAAGAGGCATATTCTAAAACAATAACTATTATAACGTCTCGGAAAAGCATTTTAGCTTAATAAGTGAAAAAACCTGCTTAAAATGCATTAGGGAATTTGATACGTAAGCCTTGATTGCAGAATGTTTTAAATAAATGCATTTGTATTTAAATAAGATCAAGTTGTGATGAAAAGTTTTAGGAGACGGTAGTGTAGGAGTAGGTAATTATAGTCACTATATCAGATGATTTGCCACTTCAAAGATTTCAGAAGATCCCTAATAAACTTGTGCTTCTCTCTCCTTTCACTTAATGCACAACTGTAAAAGCATTGAGTAAAAGTACCGTATTTTTCGGACCATAAGTTTAAAGGACAAAAACCAGGAACAAAAAAAACAAATACCAAACCTGGTGCATCCATGGTGCAGGGGCATCTTGTGGATCTTCCCCCCTCCCCAATTATTATGTTCCCCTTGTGCTTCTTGTGTCCATGTCCCCTTTGTACATTTAATGTCTCCCTTGTTTCATCCTCTGCCCCCCTTGTGTTCACCTTTGTCCCTGCTGCTGTCCTGTACTCCTGTCCTCCTTTGTCTTGACCCCCTGGGTCCTGGTGCTGTCCCATCTGTCTTGTAGTTCTGTGTTCTGATACTGTCCAATCGCTCTGTCTTGTTCCCCTTGTGTCCTGCTGCTGTTCCATCATCCTGTCCTCCTCTGTCTTGTCCCCCTGGGTCCTGCTGCTGTCCCCCTGTCTTGTAGTTCTGTGTTCTGATACTGTCCCATCGCTCTGTCTGGTTCCCCTTGTGTCCTGCTGCTGTCCCATCATCCTGTCCTCCCCTGTCTTGTCCCCCTTGTGTCCTGCTGTTGTCCCATCCCCCTGTCCTCCTCTGTCTTGTCCCCCTGGGTCCTGCTGCTGTCCCATCACCCTGTCCTCTTCTGTCTTGTCCCCCTGGGTCATGCTGCTGTCCCATCACCCTGTCCTCCTCTGATTTGTACCCCTGGGTCCTGTTGCTGTCCCATCCCCCTGTCCTCCTCTGTCTTTTCCCCCTGGGTCCTGCTGTTGTCCCATCACCCTGTCCTCTTCTGTCTTGTCCCCCTGTCCTCCTCTGTCTTGTCCCCCTGGGTCCTGCTGTTGTCCCATCACCCTGTCCTCCTCTCCCCCCCCCCCCCCTAAGTCCTGCTGCTGTCCTATTACCCTGTCCTATTTCTTGCCCCCCTAGGTCCTGCTGCTGTCCTATCACCCTGACCTCTTCTGTCTTGTCCCCTGTGTCCCCACAGCTGTCCCGCCCTACCTGTCCTCCTCTATTCTATCCCCAGGGCCGGTTTAAGCAACAATGGGGCCCCAGGGCATAATAAAACTGGGGGCCCCCCCAACAGATACCCCGGAGCAAAAATTGGTATTAAGGGGCCTTTTTTGCAGCTGGTATAGTCAGGGTTTGAAGCCCCAATCGGTCGGAGCTCCACATTCTGGCTACCCCAGCCTGCATAGGGGACAAGGGGTTAAAAAGTTTCAGGATGGGGGACCCCACATAATTTAAAAAAAACAAATTCCCACACTCTAAACATAAAAAAAAAAAATTGGGAAAATAGGAAAAAAAAATGCCAGGGATCTTCATACAGCCATATTGCGGCTGTATAGCGATCCCTGGCCAAAGCGCTGCGGCTGTGTATGGACCCCCTGGAAACCCTGTCAGGAAATTTATTGCTCTTTCTTTTGATACATGTAAAATTACACTACCGTTAGGTACTAAAAGTGACATTTACCACATTTAAAAGTATACTTTTTTCCTTCGAAACTTTAAAATCGATTTTCTCAAAAACTATAAGGTCTTTTTGAAAAATTGTTTTTTCCTCTTATTCCCAATGATCTCCTTAACATATCCTGCAAATTTAGGGTTTCTAGAATTTAAGGTGGATTTGCTATTAACCATTAAAGTCGGCTGGTTTTTAAATATGTATTTTTTTTCCTTTGAAACTTTAAAATCGATTTTCTCAGGAACTATAAGGCCGATTTGAAAAAAAAAAAATTTCCTCTTGTAGCCACTGGGGGCCCCTACAAGCTCTGGGGCCCTGGGGCAGCTGCCTTCTTTGCCTTAATGGTAGCGCCGGCCCTGTCTATCCCCATATGTCCCCATGGCTGTTAAGTTCTCCCTGACTGCTGTCTTCTGTGGGTGCACGATCATGGCTTACCGCTGCAGGCTAGAGATGAACAGCGGTAAGCCTCCATGGTTAAGCTGCTGGGGAGTCCGTACATGTGGGTGCACGATCGTGACTCGCCACTGCAGGCTAGAGATAAACAGCGGTAAACCTCCATGGTAAAGCCGCTGGGGAGTCCGTACACACTGCAGAGGTCTCACTCACTTCAATTCTGCGTGAGATGAACAGTGGTAATCTTCAGTGTTAGAGTAGGTGGGTGGTCTGTGCACGCTGTTAAAGTCTCTCTCCATTTACTTCCGCATTGGTGATGTAAGCGGATGTAAAGTGAGAGAGACTTTAACAGCATGCATGGACCACCCAGCCACTCTAACACGGAAGATACCGCTGTTCATCTCATGCGGAATTGGAATAAGACCTCTGCAGTGTGTACGGACTCCCCATCGGCTTTACCATGGAGGCAGTTCATCTCTAGCCTGCAGCGGTAAGCCACGATCGTGCACCCACAGAAGACAGCAGTCAGGGAGGACTTAACAGCCGCAGGGACACATAGGGATAGAATAGAAGAGGACAGGGGGGCGGGACAGTCGTGCAGGGTCACGAGGAGTATTACCAACAGGGATTCCCACATGGAGGGACACCTGACATTGGGCAGCATTCGGACATAAGACGCAGCCACTTTTTCCCCCCATGTTTCGGGGAGAAAAAGTGCGTCTTATGGTCCGAAAAATATGGTATCTCTTTTATGGGATTCCAGACAGTGCAGATGTAGGTTAGTGCAAGTCAAGAAAAACAAGGGAATCCTACACTCACTGTAGATATTAAAGCATATTGAAAGGACCACTATAACAAACAATTTTACAATTTAAAATACAAGTGTACACATACTTATAAGAAGTAACAAATAGAAGAAGTAAGAACTCACAGAGTAAAATGCACTAAAAATGGCTTTTCTCCTATGTCACGATCACTTACCATAAGATTTTTTAAACCTATTGTAAGTGACAGCAACATAGGAAAAAAAATACAGTGCATTTTACTCTTGGACAAAGGTCCATGCTATACATATGCATTTCACATGTTACAATTTTTCACAATAGTGGTACTTTAATTTGAATGGAGAATATAACAAAAAGAGTGGAATAGACCTGGTGTCCAAGGCCTCCAGAGGTGAGTGGGGCATTCTGCCCATCACAATCCACCAGACGTATCAAAAGAGAACGATTTCTACACAATTCACAAAGGCAATAGTCTAGGACAGCTGGTACTACAAACTATTAATTTGTATTAGTCTTCAATTCATGCTTGCTCTTGCTGTAGAACACACACTGTTTCCTTGTGACTAGGGATGCTCGTTCGGATTACGTGGAAATGCAGTTCCCGCATTTTGAAATTTCATCATCGGAATTCGGAAATCGGTAATACAAGTGCAGTAGGTGGATTTCCGGGGAAATCATGGAAATTTCCACTCTTCTGCTTAACATACCCTGAAAATTTGGGGTTTCTAGCACCTACGGGGGCTTTGCTATTAACCGCAAAAGTCAGCAGCCATTGACTGTAATGTAAAATACTGAAAATCCGCATTACCGATATGTGGTAATTTTAAGCCAATCAGAAGACTCAGAATGAATAATCCAATTGGAGAATTTGGAAATTTCCGCCTAAATTCCCATTTTTTTGATTGGTTTATTAATTTTGAGTCTTCTGATTGTCCTAAAATTACTGCATTTTGTTTACAGTCAACGGCCGCAGACTTTAGAGGTTAATAGCAAAGCCAGTTGCATACCTAGGGAATTTGACACCTGGTGCTGAATATTACAGAGCCCCCCCCCCCCCCTCAATAGATTGGAGGGTTGACAGGTTGGGGCGCCAAGCATGTTGCTGCAAATTTTTGGGGGGAATATGGTAGGACATTAGACTATGGCTGCGGTATGATTAGATTTTGAGCACCTCTGAAGACAGTCAGAAAAGGGGGATATACGAAAGAGGGGGATGCATAGGAGAAGGGCGGAGAAAGAGGTAGAAACACAAGACAGAGAGCCTGGTGGTAGAGGAGGAATGACAGGAAGACCTTTCACCAGGAATGCAGACATCACCAGAGCTGTTTGGCAGGGACATGCTGTTAAAAGGATCCACTAAAATCTGAAAAGAAAAAAGGGTCATGGTGGAAGACAAAAGGATGGGAGGGGGAGCTGGGAAAAGAGATAAGATTACCTGCAATCAAGCTAATCTAAATTGTCTGGGGCTTGCTTCTCTGCTCACTACAGAAGTCGTCTGTAAGCACCTGTATCACTGGCTTCTGCAACAGCAGACTGCCCTGCATTATTGGTTAATTACTCTGCTCAGGATAAATAATCAATAGTCTAGGGCACTCTGGTATTACAGCAGCCAGTGCACATGGCTACTAATGACAGGCAACTTCTGAAGAACTAAACACATCCTGCCACCTCTCCCTGCTAATGTCCCAGCTGCAGCACAGCAATCATTCTCTCTACTCACCCTGCTGCTCTGCACATTCACTCAATGCAGGCTGTGTGTAGAGAGCGAAGAGACACAATGCCCACGGGACAGGAAGCTACATCAAGTGCAGGAAGTAGTACAGTCCCCTGCACTTCATGCTGCTATTTTCCCAAATGTTGACAAAACTAAGTCAGCGGAAATTTCCGTGAAAATTCGCAACGGAATGTGGAAATCGTTAGCGGAAAGCGTAAGCGGTAGCAGTAATCGGCAATGGTGGAAAGCGGATTTTCCACGGAAGCGAAAATTGGTATTTCCTACTATCCCTACTTGTGACACAGTGTTATTGTGTCCGCATCTTATAAATCTAAACTGCTAACAGAGTACTTTGGTGAAGACTTCACTTTGATGAGCATGTGTGGGCCTACTTTTTGGTAACATTTTAGGTGCCAATTAATTGGGCATAGAACATAGGGATTAAACTCAATAATTTGATTGTTTCTGTCTTCTGCCCTTTCCTTTCCTGAAAATATCCTATGAAGACAGAGAGACAGTTGCTTCGGGGATATGCATTTACATATCGGTATAAAAAGCTGTTTCAGCTTAGATGCCATTCTACATGTAACATTATTATACACTGCTGGCAATGAACAAAGCCTTTGTAATTTGTTAACTTTGTAGAACCACCAATAGTGTAGAGCTTTTTGCAAAGTAATTTTATGGTAAAAAAAAAAAAAAATGATGAGAAGTACAGGCAAATCAGTAATCATCAACACTGGCATCAGTTTATGTTGTATGGCCTTTAGCTAATGGACCCTCAGGCTGTAGGGACAGGGGCGTAACTACATTGGGCTGGGCCCCCCGCAGAGATCTGTTGGCTGGGAACCCCTAATTTCCATCTCTGGGGAGGGGGGAGCAGGCCAGGAGCAAAGGGCCCTGGACCTGTACATAATGTAGAGCGGCAGCAAAGCCTTATATATTGCTTGGCCCCAGAGGCGACACAGGAGCCTTTTCACCACCTGTTCATTTTTTATGTGCTGTGCAGCCAGCCAGCCAATCACTGTACAGCTTCAGTCCTAAGTCATGTGACTGTAATTAGTTGGCTGCACAGCACTTGTAAACCGAACAGAAAGCGAAGAGGACCTGTAAGGAGCAGGTAATGTATAATGCCCCATTCCGCTGCTGATCTGCAGGACTGTGCCCCCTAAGCTCCCGCTGCTAGGCCCCCAGATACCCCTGAGATAATGTAGGTCACAGGAGCTATTGTTTTACCCCTGTGGTTAAGGTTAGGCAACGGTGGGTTGGTGAAAGTTAGGAACCTCAGGGTTTAAGTTTAGACAGCAACAGGGGAGCGGTCTTAGGGTTCTGTGTGAGAGTAGGGTTAGGTTAGGTCATAGTAAAATATTAGCATACATTTCCAATATTTTATTAAATTAATTAAGTAGTAGAATATTGTTCATTTTACTGATATTGTACTACTGGCAGTCTATTTGGTATTCGCATGTGATCTACCGGTAGTGGGCTTCACAGCCTTGCTGTACAGTCTCCCACCTTCCCAGTACACCTTGAAAGCGGCCCCGTCTGCGAGGGGCCCAGAGGCTTGCTGCCTGAGCATCTCCAGGCTTGGGTCACTTTGTAGCGCTGCTGTGAATACAGTGCTGTCAGTTTCAGCCAGCTGGCTCATGTCACATGAAGTCAGCGGCGGAAGGGTCTTACTGCTGGGGTCAGTACTGAGCGAGGAGTTCGGCACTGAGTCGACAATCCTTGCAGCACCCTGGGTGAATGCTAGTACAGGCACAGCATTAGCATTACAATAATTGACATTTTTCACATAATTGACACATGCTATAATGACAGTGACAGGTACAGACACATTTTCGTTACAGACAGTTTGTACATTAAACACAGGTACAGTTACTGTACAGCTTCATCACAACACACAACAGACAGTTTGTACATCAAACTCAGGTACCTTTGAAGCAGGCACTATTGAACCTGGTACCTTTGAACTGGGCACCTTCAACCCACCTTCCCCTGGGGCTCCCCCAAGTGTGTAAAGTACCTGGTGGTGGGCAGAGAGTCCATCTCCTTCCATGAGCGACAAGGCAGTTGTGGCAGGTTCGTAATAGGACACAAGCTTGCCCAAATCAGTCCCCAACAACACAGGGATCCTCCACAACCCCAACAACCCTTTCTTGAACCCCACCCCCTAGTCGAGCTTCACTCTCGCTTGGACTATGTGTAAAAGGGTGCCCTCTACTCCAGTAAGGGCAAGGGATCAGCTGGAGCTGATGTTCTCCTTTGGAACAAGGTGCGAGTGAACTAACGTGATGTCGGCTCTGATGTCTGGGAATCCGGTGACAACCTTGTCATTCACTCTAACGGGCTGCTGCTGGTCGGTTCGGTCGCAGATTTTCCTTCCGCGGGCGAACAGAACAAAATCTGATGGTCCAGGCTGTGGTTCGCTGGCTGGTTGCCTCTGCTGTGGATGAGGTACAGGTGGCACAGGTGATCCAGGTGCTAGTGGTGTCTGCCTCTGCTCCGGACAGTCGAATTTCGTGTGTCCGGGCTGGCGGCAGTAGTGACAGGTGACCCCCTCAGGTGCTGCAGGCCTGGGAGCAGCAGCTATGCTGGGTGGCCTCTGTGGCGGACGGCTCACAGGGGCAGGAGAGTCTGCCAGGGTATTGGGCTGACCTCCTCTCCAGCTGGATGGTGCAGTCCTGCGTGTGTCAGGCACCTGGGTAGTCGCAAAGGTTTCAGCGAGGTCTGCAGCGACAATTGCTGACGCAGGCTTGCGCTCCAGCACAAACTGTCGTACATCAGCAGGGCAAATATTCAGAAACTATTCTAGGACTATCAAGTCCTCCAGGACATCATGTGGTGAGTAGACTGCTGACCACATCTCGATAAGATTTTTTCTGCCAGGACCTGAACTTTTTGCGATAGGCTTCTGGCGTCAGCTGGTATTATGATAGTAGTAATGATAGCCTCTCTTATAGCTGCATAATCATTATCTTTTTCCGCAGGTAACTCTGTGAAAGCATCAAGCGCTTTGTAGCGCAGCAAAGGTGTCAGATGTCTGGCCCACTGGTCTTGGGACTGACGGCATGCTTTCTCAAAGGATCGCAAAAACAAGTCAATGTCAGTGTACTTTTCAATATTAGCAAATTTAAATTTGGCACTTATGGGTGATGCGGCTCCTTCAGCAGGGAGGCTGAGCGATGAACTCCGGCTGGCCTGTTGCACTTTTGCCATGTTCAGTTTATGCTGTCGTTGGCGCTCCCGTTGTGTAGTTTGGCGCTCCTCACGCGCTTCTGCAGCCTGGCGCTCCCGCTCCTCATGCACTTCTGCAGACTGGTGCTCCTCTCGCTTTTGCTCCGCCATGTACTGCAGGTACTTTTCCAGGTCAGTGTCCATCAGCTTCTGAGAGGTACAGACTAACCAGCAAGCTCATGGTGACCCAGAACTCATTCTTCTGTAATGCCTGCTGCATTAGAGGATCAGCACAACTGTCGTTTAAAAGAAGGAATGTCATTTTCTAATCGCTGCAATGACTGGGCAAATCTAACCAAGGAAGCGATCAGAAAAAATCGACTGCAAATCTTCCAGATTCGCCTGCGTTTCTCACGGCTCTTCCGTGACAACCTATACCTGGCTTCCTATACTGGGGGCACCTAGACCTGGCTACATATACTGGGGGCACCTAGACCTGGCTTTATATACTGGGGGTGCCTAGCCTGGCTACCTATACTGAGGCACCTATACCTGGCTTTGTACTTTACAATGGGGGCACCTATACCTGGCTTCCTATACAGGGGGCACCTATACCTGGCTTCCTATACTGGGGGCACCTAGACCTGGCTACGTATACTGGGGGCACCTCGACCTGGCTTCATATACTGGGGGTGCCTAGCCTGGCTACCTATACTGAGGCACCTATACCTGGCTTCGTACTTTATAATGGGGGTACCTATACCTGGCTTCCTATACAGGGGGCACCTATACCTGGCTACCTACATACCTATACTGGAGGGGGGTTGTCACACCGTTGCTGTTACATAAGGTGGAAATTGTCAGGTGCTGTGAGATTATTTCAAATATGGAAGGGGGGGGGGAGAGTTTCATACTCACAAGTTCAAGTTTGCCTCAGGCAGCAAAAAGTCTCGAGCCTGTCCTGATAATGAAGTGAGGAGAAATCCAAAATTAGAAACTGAAATGAACAGAATACATTCAACCTATATTCAGGCGCGGAGCTAGGGGGGGTCGGGGTAGGACAAGTGCCCCGGGGCGCCGGGTCCCCAAGGGCGCCCAGCTGAGCTTCGGGGGTTTTTTTTTTGTTTTTTTTTTTGTTGCGGAGACCTGAGGAGAGCAGCGCAGAGAAGAGAGAGAGCTGTGCGGACGGTGGGGAAGGGGGGCCATATCCCCCCTCCTTCCCTCACCTTAGGTGCTCTCTCTCCCTGGCTGTCCCCTCCAATGTCTGTCCGGGACGGTGCTGGCAGCGGCGGGCGGAACTCACCTCCGTCTCGCTCCAGCGCCGGGCGGAAGTTCGGGTGCGCAGCCGCTGCTCTGGTCTGGACCAGACCAGAGTAGCGGCAGATCCATCCTGCGCTGCGAGAGACGGAGGTAAGTTCCGCCCGCGGCTGCCAGCACCAGAGAGCAGCTCTTCCTCTTCTCTGCGCTGCTCCCCTCCTGCTGGGGAGGGGGACACCTGACCTGGCTACCTACTCTGGGCACATATATACCCCTGGCTACCTACTCTGGGCACATATATACCCCTGGCTACCTACTCTGGGCACATATATACCCCTGGCTACCTACTCTGGGCACATATATACCCCTGGCTACCTACTCTGGGCACATATATACCCCTGGCTACCTACTCTGGGCACATATATACCCCTGGCTACCTACTCTGGGCACATATATACCCCTGGCTACCTACTCTGGGCACATATATACCCCTGGCTACCTACTCTGGGCACATATATACCCCTGGCTACCTACTCTGGGCACATATATACCCCTGGCTACCTACTCTGGGCACATATATACCCCTGGCTACCTACTCTGGGCACATATATACCCCTGGCTACCTACTCTGGGCACATATATACCCCTGGCTACCTACTCTGGGCACATATATACCCCTGGCTACCTACTCTGGGCACATATATACCCCTGGCTACCTACTCTGGGCACATATATACCCCTGGCTACCTACTCTGGGCACATATATACCCCTGGCTACCTACTCTGGGCACATATATACCCCTGGCTACCTACTCTGGGCACATATATACCCCTGGCTACCTACTCTGGGCACATATATACCCCTGGCTACCTACTCTGGGCACATATACCCCTGACTATATATACTGGGCACATATACTCCTGACTATATATACTGGGCACATATACCCCTGGCTACATATACTGGGCACATATACCTCTGGCTACATATACTGGGGACACATACCCCTGCCTACATATACTGGGCACATATACCCCTGGCTACCTGTTCTGTGGACATCTCTACTCCTGGCTACCTGTTCTGGGGACATCTATACTGCTGGCCACCTATACTGGGGCTACCTATTTTTGGGGAAACACTGCTGTCAGATTGAGTGTATTTTGGGGAACTGCTGCCAGGTGAGAGGTGTCTACCATATTAAGGGGGCATTCTGCCTATTTATGTGAAATGCTGTCTATTTATGTGCCTCATGACTGCTGAATTTGTCTTGTTGGGGGCCTCATGGTTACTGAATTTGTCTTGTTGGGGGTCTCATGATTTGTTGGGGGCCTCAAGATCGCTGAATTTGTCTTGTTAGGGGCCTCATGATTGCTGAATTTGTCTTGTTGGGGGCCTCATGATTGCTAAATTTGTCTTGTTAGGGGCCTCATGATTGCTGAGTTGGTCATGTTTGCTCATGATTGCGGAATTTGTCTTGATGGGGGGGAGCTCATGATTGCTGAATTTGTCTTGGAACATGCTGGAAGGTACCTACTGAGGGAGGGTGGGTGAGCGTGAGCCTGCTAACCTCCATGTACGTTTGGCTCCACCCATAACCACGCCCATATTTGGCCACGCCCCTTCACCTTAGGGGGCGCATTAATAGTCTTTGTCCCCGGGCGCTGAAAACCCTAGCTACGCCTCTGCCTATATTTTCTTGTTTTCTTTTCTTTCTTTCTTTTTCCCAACACTCTGACTTAATGATCCAAAATGAAACATTCCTTTTCATGAAAAGTGAAAATTACAATTTAAGAAAAGAGAGAAAGGAGCTGTGGAAGGTACAGCACTCCGCAGCTTTCATCCACCACCCCCTTGGTGTGACACTGATTTCCCTCTTCTTGTAATGAAAAAGGCAAATAGAGCTCCCCACTAACAGCCAGTGTAAGGAACCTCTTTGTTGCGGACAATGCAGCTGCAAGCGGAAAATAATGCATTGTCTCCAGACAACGGCTTATCACTGAGTTACTAGGGCTACACCGTGTAAGCAGGGCAGAGGGAAAGAACGAGGGAAATTACAAACACAACAGAGAAGGAGGGTTATAAAGAAAGGAAAAGGAAGAAAGAAGCTATTTATTAAAAGTCATGTACAACACACACACCTCCCCTCCGCAACGAGATCCCCGTCAAGTAGGTTCCTGAGCAGACTGCAAGCTTTGCTCAGGGTGCTCTTAACAGCGGCAGCATTGGGAGACACTGTCAAATTTCTAACATCAGTTAAGGCCCCGGTGAAAAGGATTAAGCCCAAGACTATTTTCCAGCTCAGTAACTCTTAATGGGCTTGCTGGAGGTTTTTTTTTTAATGGTGAGAGACTGAATGCTTAGTGGAAATAGGAACTGCTGAGGCTGCATTGATTAGAGACGGAGGAGACGGCGCGTTTCACCTTCCCGGTAGTAAACTGAATATTATGGTTTGTTAAGCATTCATCTGAATGAAGAGCCGGTACGGACACTGCTGTTTATTTCAAGTGAGAAAGAAATATTGGAAGTGAGCAGGAATCGGCATAAAGGCTTATTTGCGGCCCACACGGCTCTAATAGATCCATGGTTTGGTGGCTTTCAGCGAGAGGCCAGCGACGGGACGACTTTAGTGTTCCTGGAATGTAATTGTGGATATTTCTCCCTATTTTACTCGCTGGCTGACTCGTCTATAAAAAACTTTCAGGATGGCGGCTGCAAATTGATTTAAATTATCCAAGGATTTTGAAACCAGCAACTGCTGTTAAGAAAAGAGCAGATCTTAGCGTCGGACACCTACACAGAACTATTTTCAGTCACTTTTACTAAAAGGGTGCCATTAAAGTGTGGTAGATTCCTGAGTTTTTACCTCTTTAGTTTTTTTCTTCACAATACATATTTCGATGGTTTTGTTTTCTGAACTTAACTACTTTATTTTTGCCTCTATTATTTGCGTGCTGCTGTAGGAGTGAGAATTCCTTGTTTATATCACTCACTGCATTGGCAGGGGGACTTGGTTCAGAGCTGTGCAGACCTCTTCATCAGGGGGGTAACTAGAAATCACTGGGCTCCCCTGCAAAACTTTGGATGGGGCTTCCTCCTGCTGGGGGTAGACCAGCGCTGTACAAAAGACCCTGCTGAACACTGAATAGGGATTGTCTACAAATCTTTGCCTGCAAAACTTCGTATGATTCCTTATCAGTAGCTCAGCAGATGCAGTCACTAGAACAATTATGAAGAGAGCAGAATGTTTTTTTCTCTCTGTGCCCTTAGTTGTCAGTCTTTCAGGGTAGGGCCCCTTATGACTTCCGCCCCCCCCCCCCCCCCTGCGGCGGCATCCCTTGCAGGGTCTATTGTTATGCCCCTGCTCCTCATTAAAGTTAACCTGAGAGGAAGAACACCTCAGGATTTTTACTTACCCGAGGCTTCCTCCAGCCCCATGTAATCCGTCTGGTTTATCGGATTCTGTCTTAACCCCTCTGTTGTGCCTCTGTGAGGTGGCCGGTTCGTGGGCCCATTGTGCATTTCCAATCCTCCTGGTTGTGCGCACCATCCAATTGTGCACCTGTTGCCAGGGGTGTTCTTTGCAAGTGCAGTTACAGATGCTCTGGCTACGGGAACATGATTGGGGGATACAGCAAGTGCAGTGTCCCACGGTTTGACCAGTCTGGTAATTTATTGCGCCAGACTGTTGGTGAACGGAGGGGTCCAGATGGAATATGAGGGACCAGACACACTACAGGGTGCTGGACGCCCTAGGTCAGTATAAATCCTGAGGTGTTCTTCATCTCTGGTACACTTCTAGGCCTCTTTTCCACAGGCAGCTGAACTACTCTTTTGTCAGGCAGTTCCACCTTCAGGCTACCTTCCAAAAGTGCCATTTGGCTGCGATAGCCAGTTGGTTGCAATTGCAAATGGCAGCATTTGGTAAAAGCACGTTTGACACATGGTGGCATTACCCGGCACTATACAAAAAAATCTCATGTCATATCTGAGGATGGCTCAGATCCAACTCCATGGGAGGCTGCCTATCTACTGCTTGTGCCGTGCACTAGCAAACGCCCCAGCAGTGAATGGTAGGAGCTGAGAGATAATTCACCACCTTCAACTGCCTGTGGAAAGAGGCCCTAAAAGCACCTGAAGTCTGCTCAAAGTTAATGTTAACAGCACTATCTCTAGATACTATACCCAATTCAGATAAAGAAAATTACATTAACATACCCGCTGCCTTAAATGTGTATACTCTGGTGAAGTCTCTCCCTATCCCCAATTCGGAAAAAGCACCTCAGTGCTTTTATGAAGGCTTGGACATCTCTGGCACAATCCAGTCCCCAGTTCTGTGGGTGCAGCATAACAACACAAGATTCCCTCTCTCCTCAAAGCAGGGCCATTTCTAGGTACAATGGGGCCCTGGGCCGAATGTAACCTGGGGTCCCCCCTGACACTCACCCCTACCCCCTAGTAAAGTAATCAGATGTGCCCTTAATACCCCCCACAGCATTATGGAGGCATTTGGGACAGACAACCACTCACCTCCTCTGAGTTCCAGGTGCTGGAAGTCTCATCGGTTGAGGGAGTAATGGCAGACACTTAGGGCCACTATAGGTGCTGGAGCCCTGGGGGCAAATGCCCCCTTTGCCTATATGGTAGTGCCAGCTCTGCCTCAAAGAGGAATCTCATGTGATTATGCTGGGGCCACAGAGCGAGGGGCTGGACTGTGATGGAGATGTCCCAGTCTTCAGAAAGAGGGATTTCACCAGAATGTACACATATATTGGGAGCCAGTGAGTAAATATAATTGTCTTTATTTAACCACTTCAGCCTACAGGGTTGAGATTTTTTTTACATCTGAGCAACTTTCACCTCCCATTCATTTGCCAATAACTTTAGCACTACTCATCACAATGAATTGATATATATCTTGTTTTTTCCGCCACCAATTAGGCTTTCTGTGGGTGATACATTTTGCTGAGAATTAATTTATTGTAAATCCATTGTAACAGGAATATTAAGAAAGAAATGGAAAAAAAATCATTATTCCTCAGCTTTTGGTCATTATAGTTTGATATTAATACATGCTACCATAATTAAAACCTATGTACTTTATTTAACAATTTGTCCCGCTTATTACACCATTTAAATTATGTCCCTATCACAATGTATGGCGCCGATATTCAATTTGGAAATAAAGGTGCATTTTTTCAATTTGCGTCCATCACTATTTAGACGCCCATAATTTAAGAAATCATATTGATATACTCCTTTGACATGAATATTTAAAAAGTTCAGACCCTTAGGTAACTATTTATTTATTTATTATTGTAATTTTTTTTTTTTTTTATTAAAACTTGTATGTGGGTATTTTTTGGTGTGGGAGGTAAACAGGCGATTTTTCATGTTTAAAAATGTATTTATTTAATACAAAGTGTGTTTTTGGTGTAGTTTGCTATTTGGCCACAAGATGGCCACAGTCAAAAAGTCCTGGGAGCGATCGATCTCACTCCCAGGAAGAAGGAAGAAGAAAGAAGACCAGAGCTCAGAAAATCCGCAGCGTCTGAAGAGACGCTGTCCAAACAATAGAGATGGGTCGGCCCCACCAAAGATGATAAAGCTCTTTTATTGATAACAGCAGTAACAGACGCTGTTTCGGGCTGAAAAGCCCTTTATCAAACTGCTCAATAGTGTAACAAACACCACCAACTATTGAGCAGTTTGATAAAGGGCTTTTCAGCCCGAAACAGCGTCTGTTACTGCTGTTATCAATAAAAGAGCTTTATCATCTTTGGTGGTGCCGACCCATCTCTATTGTTTGGACATTGTGGTCCCAAGAGACACTGGGACGGGGTCGTGGCACACCCACCTATGCTAAGGTGCTCCTCACTTCACCTTTTTGTGAAGAGACGCTGTCGGCTTTTCTCCGGGGGGGGGGGGGTCTGATCAGTGAAAGGTATTTATAATCCCTTTCATTGATCGCTGGGCTAATGGCCAGCAGCGGGGGCGCGCACGGGGGGCCCGTGGGAGCGCGTGTGACCCACGGGAGTGCGCGCAGCCTAACTGGACGAAAATTTTCGTCCTGTTAGGCTGAAGTGGTTTTTAAATTGTTTATAGTATCTACAGATTGTGCAGTTAACATTAACTTTGAGCACACTTATTAGGGTAGAGCTGGGCCACGTTTGTGCATGAAATTGAGTGCGGCCCAGCGATTGACGGCAGGGGCAAGGAGGACACTGTCAGCCTCTACAGGATCCAGAGGCTTCCATCTTCTAAAGTAAGTATCTTTTTATTGACAAGAGCATCTCCTCAGATTTAGTGACACCAGGCAATATTTTTTAACACCGGTCAGAGGTGTAATATATGGGGTGCAACTCTGAAACGCTAAAAGCCGCGATATGCCAATATGTGGGGAGGTCCATACGATACTCCTGCACTATAAATGCACCAGGTTTAGTCTTTTTTTCCCTATTTTTTTTTCCTCACAGTCCTAAGTTGGTAAAGCAGACCTAACTGTGACTAACTACAAGCTATCACTTCTTGAAGTATACACTTCTCTCCCTGCTGCTATCACACAGACAACATAATATGTAGTGAAAATCCCTCCCTCTGCCCCCCCCCCCCCCCCTTTATACCTGACTGTAGTGGGCTCTCTTCTCATTGGCTTCTGGGCCTTGCTGTGCATTGTGGGAGCAAATGATTTGTATAGCAGTTGTCCATTCCACATGTCTTAACAAAATTCCACATCATACTCCCCCCAATTTTTGCTCAAGCTTGTTCATCAAGAAAGTGACCACACAGTTAATAAATGGGCCTTCCTTGCTGGGAACTTCGGTAAGCATGAAAGGCCCAATTTGCTGTGAGATGGAAAATTTGTATTCTCGCTCACTCATCCCTAATATTAACTTAACTGAAAACTGTATATATACAGTATTTTTTAAACATTGACATGCACTGATATGATTCTATCAAAGTGGACACTTTCATTTTCAATGGCGAAAAAGACTAAAGATTCCCTTCAAATAAGATATTAATGAGCCTATGAATATAGATCAGAATTCCAGGCTTTACTAGGCAACGGTCCAGGGTTCCAATGTAAATTGGATTCCAGCATGATTTTCCACTCCAGAGATGTGTGTGCATGTATCCTCCGTGTCGGACTCTCTGTGCTGCGCGTGATGCTGCTGGGATTTGCCTTGGAATGAGGGGAAGCTAGCAGGATGTCATTCTAGAGTGGAGACAAAACTCTCGCTCCATAAACTGAATAAATAAGGAGTCAGAGGATGCAGGGTATGCGGATTTAATCACAGATAAATCAAGCGACAGATTAAAGATGACTGTTGATCCAAGTCCCTATTAACGAGATAGCATTCTGTCACACTTCCACGGAGTGGCTTATTATTATGTAATATAACTTAACCAGTTCTCTGCTGGCTTTTATGTTCCTTTTCAGCCATCCTTGGAAAACTGCATACAAGGGATTAAAAATAAATAAAAGTAATGCACAAAAAGTAAAAAAGAAAAGCAATTTAATTTAACAGTTGCATGGTTTGGGTGGCTCTTATGCCCCCTGTCCATTCCTATTAACTTCCACAAACTATCTATAAACTGCTGCTACCTCCCTTCTTTCCCTTTCTGATGATCGCTAAACATTTAGGAATATCCAAACTGGGTGGAGAGAAGCAAGCATTAACTTTCTTGCTTGCTTAAACCTGTGTTCTGTAGAAAGTATGTCTTGTGGCGCCCCATGTGATTTGCAAATTTTGCAATACTTTATAATCCTAACCCCCCTCGCAAACTACCTGCTTGCCACCTGACCCTAACACCCCCGCCACAAACTACTTACCTGCCGCCTTACACTAAACACCCTCTCCCCCCCCACACACAAACTACCTGCCTGATGCCTAATCCTAACACCCCTGCCACAAACTACCTGCCTGGCACCTAACCCTTACCCCCCAACCCCCGCTATTTATCAGGAACCCAAATTACAGTGCAATGCTGATATTTCTATAGGTGTCCATGGCGACAACTACATTTCCAGTGCCAGCAGGTGCCCAAATTGCCTGCTTCAGAGAATTTTACTAACCTTCCAAACAATGCTCTTGGGTGGCACTAGAGGAGGGAGAGCTGATGTGCAGGCTGAGAAGTGGTGGTTACCTGTGACTAGCTGATTTTTTTAACCCCTTGGGGACCAGCCATTTAACCCCCCTTCGGGACCAGAGCAACTTGCCTGGCTCAGGTCCATCCAGTTTAGATAGCCAGGCAGTCGTATGATATCCCCAGTATAGAGAGCTAGGCATGGGTGTCCCCGTGTAGATAGGTGTCCCCAGTGCAGGCAGTGGCCATTACTCACCTCCCTGGGTCCTGCAATGAGCAGCAGTCTCCACCTCCTCTCTCCTTGACATGCGACCTCGCTCTGTCACTAAGTTTCGGATCCGTCATCAAGCCTAAAGCTGGAACTTAGCGATAGAGCAATAATGAATTCTGAGCAGAGGAGAGGGGGAGTGACAATCGCCCGGGGAGTGTCAGGAAGGTGAGTGGATCCTCTTCTTCCTTTTCAGCCACTGTTTCAGTGATCCCTACGATCGGTGGCAATCATAGTGATCACGTGATCAGGAGCCAATCGCCATGGCTCCTGATCAGTGAGGAGAGATGTCAACTGTCGTATGACGGGTCCATCTGAAAATGGCGCAGGGAAAAAAATGGCGCACTGTTCTGCCGATAAATGTATCATAAAACGCTATTTACCGTTTTAATGTAAATACAATAAAACGGTAAATTTCGTTTTATGATACATTGATTGCAGAGCGGTGCGCCATGAAAAACATGCAGGGGGCTGCTAGTATAGGCAGTGGGGGCTGGGGGAGAGAGGCAGCGGAACACCGGAGGGCATAGGCATTGGGGAGGATATGTGCAGAAGCATACGTTACCTTGTCCTGGACCGGCGATCGCTACTTCCCTCCGCTCCTTCTATTCGTTTGCTGCAGCCCTGCAGCTGGCCAATCACCATGCGGAGACTGAAACCACATGGTGATTGGCCGGCTGCAGGACTACAGTAAACGAATGGAAGAAGTGCAGGAGCGGAGGGAAGGAGCGATTGGCGGCCGGGACAAGGTAACGTATGCTTCTGCACATATCCTCCCCGATGCCTATGCCCTCCGGTGTCCCGCTGCCTCTCTCCTCCCCCAACCCCCGCTGCATTTTTGAACACCTATAACGCTATTTAGCGTTATAAGTGTAAGGCACACTGCCTGCGCCATTTTTTAACCCTTATAACGCTAAATAGCGTTATATAATGTAAGTCTATGGGGCGCCCTTCTCATCCCCCTGGCGCTGTGCGCCATTGTTAACCCCCTTGGCGGTATGAAAAATACCGCCAGGGGGAAGCGCAGCAGTTTTTTTTTTATTTATTTTTTTAATCATGTAGTGAGCCGAGGGCTCGCTACATGATAGCCGCTGCTCAGCGGCATCCCCCCGCCCGCTTCGATCGCCTTCGGCGATCTCCGATCAGGAAATCCCGTTCAAAGAACGGGATTTCCTGGAGGGCTTCCCCCGTCGCCAATGGCGACGGGGCGGGATGACGTCACCGACGTCAGCGACGTCGGGACGTCATTGGGAGTCCCGATCCACCCCTCGGCGCTGCCTGGCACTGATTGGCCAGGCAACGCTCGGGGTCTGGGGGGGGTGGGCCGCGCGCCGCACCGGATAGCGGCGATCGGGCGCGCGGCGGCGGCGATCGGGGTGCTGGCGCAGCTAGCAAAGTGCTAGCTGCGTCCAGCAAAAAAAAAATTATGTAAATCGACCCAGCAGGGCCTGAGCAGCACCCTCCGGCGGCTTACCCCGTGTCACACACGGGGTTACCGCTAAGGAGGTTAACTGACCCGCGTATGACAGAGTAATCTCCCCTCTCCATTGTGTGTGATCGCGTCGGGAGTGACAGGACTTCAAGAACGTTACAGTTAGGTCCTGTCATCAGCAGACAGCCACACAGAGGACAAAACTCTAACATCCTTAGTCCCAAAAGGGTTAAAGCCACTTTATAACACTCTGCTGGTGTGCCCAGTGGTACAGAGTTTTGAACCTTAAAGCTGCTTCAACCTTTTCTTGTCCTTTTCTGCTTTTCTACCCATATGTATCGGGTGATTAATGTTGCCCCACTAAAGCCCAAAGTAGAAACGCAGTTCTGGTGTAAATTCTTTCATTGATGTAGGAGGAAAGTGCTATTGTATTGTCTGCAGCCAAAGTGGGAGGACAGTGGTCATGGATTTTATGCCTGGTACACATCATTCAATTGTATCAGATCGACAGGAAATTCCCTGTCTTTGGATCATTTCCAGTATTTCCAGTACTTACGATCAGGAAAGGGATTCATTTTGTGCAGTACTGATCAGATTAGACATGCTGGAAATCTGATAGCATTGTTGTGTACCCAACACAGGATTTATACTTTTTCTGCCCCTAGGCCAAGTATGTTGGGGGCTCCTCTTCCAAGTACAGCAGTGCCCTTCCCATTCCATGCGCAGCCCCCTCCTCCATGTCTGACATCCATATACTGCTGCCCCTCTCTTTCACATTTTCATTTGAAGCCTTCTCTTTCACATGTCGCAACCCCTATTTCATGTCCAGGTGCCCCTAGGGCTGCAGCCGCCCAAGGCACAGGCCTTTGTTGCCTTTCCAGAAATCCGGCCCTGTGTGTACCAGCCATTGTGGTGGTAATATATGATTGTTACTTCAGTCATCTGTCCCAAGTAGATGGTGTAAAGTTTAGGATTTAGCTGATATTAGTTTATTATTTTGTGATTAAATGGTTTCATGCTCAGTAAACCCCCAATAAAATAGCTGTAAGTTGAAGTATAAGTAAAGTGTTGTCACTTGTAATTGCACTTGTAGTAGGTTTCCATGGAAGCTAAACTGAGTTCTGCACGTTGTTCCTAAAATGCGGTAGGGAGGAAGTTTATATTGTGAGCCCCATAGGAAGTAATCTAATGCTTTCTGTAAAGTTTTGTGAAAGAAAACGTATCTTTTGAGCATCGTACCACCGTGGTGTCAACTGGAAAATCGGGCAAGCATTCCAAATGAACAAGCTTTATTTAGACAGATAAAAAAAGGCCAATATTTCAGGCCCAGGTACCCCGTTTGTCAAGGAAGTTACAGTTTAGCAATCCCAAACATGGGATTGTGTCTATCTGTAGATCAAAGGTAAAGAATACAAAAACATGAAACAAAAGAGATGTTACCAGGGGATTGCAGTGCATTAGTGTCTTTTCCCCCTGTGCAAAAGGAGAAGGTGGGTCTGAGGGGCTGGTCCTGTGGCAAGAAGAGTAAAGCAGCAGCAGCAGCATACATTACCTTCATCCAGCAGAGCAACAGGTCCTCACCTTTCTTTTAGTTGTAGCCGCTGTACACATAAAACGCAGAGACAGGAGCCGCGGGGGATAACTGGAGCCATGGGGCATAGAAAGTAAGGACCTGGTGCTCCACTGAATGAAGGTAATGTATGTCACTGCTCTGCTTTCCTTGCCACAGGACCGGTCCCCCTTAGCCCTTATGCCCCCCGTTACAACGAGGGTAACAACTAAAACTAGGCCTAAACTGCGGAGAGTGCAATGTTTTAACATTTCCCAGAAGGAGCACAGTTGCTTCATCAAGGTGCACTGCTAAAGCAGCACAGTTTAATGTCCTGTAGTGCGTGCTATGCAAGCCTTACATAGCAGCGCTCGCTACCATTTAGGAAGAGTGCCTTCCTTAGTTATGCGCATTGATTCTTTAGCAATGCACATAACATTAATTGCGGGTGGTCCTGCTTCTGTGAAGTATCGCTACCGCGATATGTCACTAGTTATGTAAATTAACACAGTAGCAGCCCCTTCACAGGAGCAGGACCACCCACAGTTAATGTTATGCGCATTGCTAAGGAAGCAATTCGCATAACTAAGAAAGGCACGTTCCTTACTTGGCAGCGAGCGCTGCTATGTAAGGCGTGTATAGCGCGCACTACAGTACATTAAGCTGCGCTACTTCAGCAGCCCTATAAAGTTTATAGCACAAATAGGGTGGCGTAACAAGGAAGCTGGGGCCCCAGTGCGAGTTTTACATGGGGCCCCAACCACTGTATTAATATGGAGCCCCAAAACCTATGATGGACAGCTGCACTGTCAGAGAGGTGTATTTAGGGTAAGGATTACCACTATGTATTGCACATATAGAGGTGTTCATTACCAGCATAGTACCAATGCAAAGCTAATGAGATGGATGAAGGAGAGCCCCAGTGTGAGCTGTGCAGTAGGAATGTCCTCGGACAGATTATCGGGGGAGGGGAATGACCATGAAAGGGACCCACCTGTTTATTCAATCCATCAGTTACAGGCAAACATGGCTGTCTTCATTTACCACAGGTAAAAACAAAGTGGCAATCTTTTAGAGGACAGAATAGTGTATAGATTGAAAATTAATTCAGTATCCACCACACACCTGCCTGTTAGACCTTCTCTCATAAGTCACAGGCTTTATATGAGCCAGTATGCAACAGAGAGCAGGGAGAGCAAGGAAAGCAAGCAGCCAGCAATGTGCATGTTCTCGCTGCCATTAATATGATAATTTATTTTTAATGCTAAGCTGGCTGTAAGTATGCAATTTCCTCCCGGGTGTTTGCTTAGAGATTGCGAGATAATTATCTCTCAGAATGCAGCCTAATTACTGCCAACAGACTGAAAAGCATTCTCTCCTCTCTATTTCCACTCTGCTCCTTGGCAAGCGCCGGACAGCTCCCACTATTTAAAGTTGGGATGGAAAACAAAATCCCTTCCATGGTGACAGGTTTAGGATGTACACAGGGGCGAAGTGAAAGATGATTTCTATTTTTACCAGATAATTGTTTGTAAAGTTGACTTTGGGTTTAAGGTAGCCTCATCATACATTCTGATCCAGTCAGCCACACATTTGAAAAGTTTGCTTAAAGAGAACCTGTAACCAAAAAAAAAAACCCTCTGGGTGATACTTACCACGGTAGGGGGGAAGCCTCGGGGTCCCAATGAGGGTTACCTGACCTCTGAAGCTTGGAGGAATCCCCTGAAACTGTCTCCAACAAGCTTGACAAGCGGTGATATATTTACCTCCCACTTGCGATCCTACACAGGTGCACTAGCAGCTCTTTGTTCAGGCTAGGCAGACTAGCGACTGCGCAGTACAACTGATACAATCGGGTTCGGCTATTTCCGCTTTACTCGAATGAAGAGCAGTTAGTGCGCCTGTGCAGGATTGCGGCAGGTAAATATTTACCTCATCACACTTCGGGGCTCCCGGGACTTGAACGGTGGGATGTTGGAGGATGGGGGAAGCCTCGTTAGGATCCAGAGGCTTCCCCTTCCCGAGGTAAGTATCCCCAAGAGGTTTTTTTTTTTACATTATAGATTCTCTTTAAGTTTTTGTTTCATACATTTGTTTTAACTTAGCAATAAATCCACTGCAAAAAGAATTACAGTTAATTGATGCCACAGTTCTCACTTCCACGTGGCCATAATCCAGGCACGTCCAAAGTCCGTCCCAGGGGGCCAAATGTAGCCTAGTGCCAAGTCTTTTCTGGTGGCCCTGAAGCTCTCTACAGTTGGACTGCAGGTGGTAGCTGTGGTGCCGCATGCAGGGGCCACCTTGTATCACTGCTTTGCCTCCCCCTTTGCTCACCTGTAGGTTATCAGCCACCACTGTAGCAGTATGCAGCCACTGTGCCAGCAGCAGTAACAATCACTGATTAGCAGCTGCCACCATGCCAACAGCAGTAACAGTCACTGATTATAAGCTGCCACTGTTCCAGTAGCACTATGCCTGCATACTGAGTTATGCACGGGTTATTTCCCGTGGGAAAGTTTTATTTGACAAAATGTCACAAAATGTCACAGGCATAAGGTACGTAATGGCAATCAGAAAAAAAATTGTGTTTCATTTCGTTAGTTCGACCTCTTAGCACTCTTAAGAACAGCAACATGGCCCTTGGCTAAAAAAAAATTGTGCACCCCTGCCATAATCCAACTTGCCTTCAGAAATGTATTTCCTTTAAAACACTGTTATACCACCTCTCAGTTAGGGATGGTTGGAACATTTCTGTGGAATCCTGATATTCGAGTTTCCAATTGACAATGGCCTTACCACGGCGGAAATCAATATGCAGAAATCGGCATGCAGAAAATCAGAATTCCATGGAAATACTGCATTACTGCAAGTCAGGAATTTTAGCCCAATCACAGAACTTGGAAGCACTGGACCAATCAGAGAATGCAGAATTTTTCCTTGGTAATGAGTGTATCGCAGACATTTTAGACCACATCAGAGAATGCAGATTTTTTTTCTGCAGAAAACTGATTACAGCTGTAATTGTAGGCCAATCAGGAGGTTTCGGTAATATTAGGCCAATTCCAGAATGCTGAATTTTTCAACAGAAATCAGAATACCGCAAGGATTTTAGGCCAATCACAAGATAACGGAAGCATTAGGCCAATCAGAGAATGCAGAAGTTTACCAGGATTGCCAATTGGTTATGTGGTTTCCACATAATAGTGTACATACGTGATAAATAGTGGATCCTTTGTAATTTTTACAGTTAACTAACTTTATTTAGAAAAAAAAACACATTTGCAATAAAATTTGCGATTTTTAGAAAACTCGTAATAGTAGCAATTTGACTGCAATTTTACAGAGATTTGAATGAAAGTCAATGGAAGCATTTTTTTTAAAAGCGAAAATGATCCGCAAAAAGGCTCTCTCTGGTGTGCCAGGGTCCATAAACTGCATTTATCGTCCATTTAGTTCCCTTGCGATTGCACAAGCTGTCATTCTACATATTTAAGAGGTAAAGTGCAAAGTTGGACTGAAAGGGAACCAGAGATAAACGTTTCACACAAAATAAACATATCAGTCGATAGCTTGTAAAGAATAAATACTCTACCTGATAATTTCACCGCTCTGGTGTGCCTTTTTTAGTGTTTTTTATCCATTATTGCTCCATGAAAAATTAAATATGGCTGCCGGCTCAAATTCCTTCTGCTTCCGGGTTATGAGTTGTTCTGGGTGTGCTGTCTAGGCTATATGAGACTAGGCTGCTATCTAGGCTATATGAGAAAGGCTGCAGCCTTTCATCTGTTGGCTTTCATTTTGGTATAATGTGCAGCTCCCTGTAGGAAGTCTCTCTCATAGGAATGAAACTGCAGTCATCATCAGTATCTATGCAGACCGAGTGCACACAGAGCACACAGATCATATTGCCTCACGTGTCTGTTTCAGAGATTCTCTCTCAGCAGGAGCAGCCCCTCCCATGTCATCACAGCTCTCAGCATGCAAAGCAGGACATTTGAGCCAGGAGGTGGCAGACTTGGGCTTGAAAAGACTCCACAGAAGAGTGACTCAGCTATAATGATTCCAGGTCAAACCTAGACTGAGTCAGTCGGGGATTCTTATCACAGCTGCTAATAGACCAATTAAGCAGATAAGAAAGATATGAAACTAAAAGCAGGGTAGGTGTTTACTGTCATGTTCCCACTGATAAATGTAATAAAATACACGAGGATGCTTACTCTCTGGTTCTCTTTAAGGAATCTACTGTGGAATCCTTTGTGTATGCAAAACAATGCACAGTCAGCTGTAGGTGACAAAATCTGCAAGAAAACAAAGTATGTACGCTAATATAAAAGCTAGCATAGAAACAGATGAATATATCTGAGATTCACAAACTAAATAAACACCAACCATGTCTGTAAATATCGTCAGATAAATCTTGTTATTACATGTAATATATCCATGCTAGTCTTTGAAATATAAATGCCAAGTCTATTAAGCTCTTTAAAGCCCCTTATTACCGAAGTTGCAAAGTTGCAATCTGCAATGTGTAAAAATCTCATCATATGCCAGTTTTAAAATGCATCAAAGTCCATGCTCGGGTTTAAATTATATCTCTGAGTAAAAACAAAAATCCTTCAGCAAACAGCTTTGATTAAATAATGTAAAACATACATATGGTAATCTTAGCAATCCAGCAAAAAAGTTCAGTGTTTTCAGAATGACTCATAACTGTCGGCTCAGCACCAACAGAGATTTCTGGGCACTAATCAAATTGATGGAGAGAGGATGAAGAAGAAAATTGCAAAGGAGGAAGGTGGATAAGTCTTTCAGTTGATGTAATGTCCAGTCCCTCCAGTCCATGGGCATTCACGATCTCGCCCTGACCTGGCTTTCATCCTACCTCTCCAACCGCTCCTTCACGACTTCCTTCAATGAGTCCTCGTCCACCCCCAACCACCTCACAGTGGGAGTCCCCCAAGGCTCGGTCCTTGGCCCTCTACTATTCTCCCTATACACATCCTCCATTGGCAAGGTTATCTCCTCCATGGGTTTAAACTATCCTCTGTATGCAGATGACACCCAGATCTACCTCCACACCCCTGACATATCCACCACTACCATGGACAAGGTCTCCTCCTGCCTATCTGCCATCTCCTCCTGGATGTCCGCTAGGTTCCTGAAACTAAATCTAGACAAAACGGAATTGATGATCTTCCCACCCTGGTCATCCCTGAACCTCCCAGATGTGCAGGTCACTGTTAACCACACTACCATTCGCCATACCTTTCAAGCCCGCTGTCTGGGTGTCACCCTGGACTCCGCACTCTCCGCACTCTCCTTCACTTCCCACATCCAAAACCTCACAAAGTCCTGCAACCTTCGTAACATCTGTAAGATTCGCCCTTTTTTTTCTAAATGTATACTCAGTTAGAGTTGGGCCGAACGGTTCGCCGGCGAACGGGGTTCGCGCGAACTTAGGTGGTTCGCGTGCGGGTACCGCACGCGAACCTTTTGCGGAAGAAGTTCGGTTCGCCCCATAATGCACCTGAGGGTCAACTTTGACCCTCTACATCACAGTCAGCAGGCCCAGTGTAGCCAATTAGGCTACACTAGCCCCTGGAGCCCCACCCCCCCTTATATAAGGCAGGCAGCGGCGGCCATTACGGCCACTCGTGTGCCTGCATTAGTCAGAGTAGGGCGAGCTGCTGCAGACTGTCTCTCAGGGAAAGATTAGTTAGGCTTAACTTCTTCCTGGCTGCATACCTGTTCTGTTCAGTGAGCCCTCAGCCCACTGCATACCTGTACTGTGATCCTGCCACTGCATAGCTGTTCAGTGATCCTGCCACAGCATACCTGTTCTGTTCAGTGAGCCCTCAGCCCACTGCATACCTGTACTGTGATCCTGCCACTGCATAGCTGTTCAGTGATCCTGCCACAGCATACCTGTTCTGTTCAGTGAGCCCTCAGCCCACTGCATACCTGTACTGTGATCCTGCCACTGCATACCTGTTCAGTGATCCTGCCACAGCATACCTGTTCTGTTCAGTGAGCCCTCAGCCCACTGCATACCTGTACTGTGATCCTGCCACTGCATAGCTGTTCAGTGATCCTGCCACAGCATACCTGTTCTGTTCAGTGAGCCCCCAGCCCACTGCATACCTGTACTGTGATCCTGCCACTGCATACCTGTTCAGTGATCCTGCCACAGCATACCTGTTCTGTTCAGTGAGCCCTCAGCCCACTGCATACCTGTACTGTGATCCTGCCACTGCATACCTGTTCAGTGATCCTGCCACAGCATACCTGTTCTGTTCAGTGAGCCCTCAGCCCACTGCATACCTGTACTGTGATCCTGCCACTGCATAGCTGTTCAGTGATCCTGCCACAGCATACCTGTTCTGTTCAGTGAGCCCTCAGCCCACTGCATACCTGTACTGTGATCCTGCCACTGCATACCTGTTCAGTGATCCTGCCACAGCATACCTGTTCTGTTCAGTGAGCCCTCAGCCCACTGCATACCTGTACTGTGATACTGCCACTGCATACCTGTTCAGTGATCCTGCCACAGCATACCTGTTCTGTTCAGTGAGCCCTCAGCCCACTGCATACCTGTACTGTGATCCTGCCACTGCATACCTGTTCAGTGATCCTGCCACAGCATACCTGTTCTGTTCAGTGAGCCCCCAGCCCACTGCATACCTGTACTGTGATCCTGCCACTGCATACCTGTTCAGTGATCCTGCCACAGCATACCTGTTCTGTTCAGTGAGCCCTCAGCCCACTGCATACCTGTACTGTGATCCTGCCACTGCATAGCTTTTCAGTGATCCTGCCACAGCATACCTGTTCTGTTCAGTGAGCCCTCAGCCCACTGCATACCTGTACTGTGATCCTGCCACTGCATACCTGTTCAGTGATCCTGCCACTGTATACCTGTTCTGTGAACCCGCCACTGTATACCTGTTCTGTTCAGTGGACCCGCCACTGTATACCTGTTCTGTGAACCCGCCACTGTATACCTGTTCTGTTCAGTGGACCCGCCACTGTATACCTGTTCTGTGAACCCGCCACTGTATACCTGTTCTGTTCAGTGGACCCGCCACTGTATACCTGTTCTGTGAACCCGCCACTGTATACCTGTTCTGTTCAGTGGACCTGCCACTGTATACCTGTTTAGTGAACACGCCACTGCATACCTGTTGTGTTCAGTGAACCTGCCACTGCATACCTGTTCTGTGAACCCGCCACTGTATACCTGTTCTGTTCAGTGGACCCGCCACTGTATACCTGTTCTGTGAACCCGCCACTGTATACCTGTTCTGTTCAGTGGACCTGCCACTGTATACCTGTTTAGTGAACACGCCACTGCATACCTGTTGTGTTCAGTGAACCTGCCACTGCAGACCTGTTCTGTGAACCCGCCACTGTATACCTGTTCTGTTCAGTGGACCCGCCACTGTATACCTGTTCTGTTCAGTGGACCTGCCACTGTATACCTGTTCTGTTCAGTGGACCTGCCACTGTATACCTGTTTAGTGAACACGCCACTGCATACCTGTTGTGTTCAGTGAACCCGCCACTGTATACCTGTACTGTTCAGTGAACCCACCGCATCAGTGCGCATACCTGTGCAGTTAAGTGAACCCACCTACCTACGTGAGTGCACGCAGTGTGATATACCACTCCGTGCATACCCGATATGGACAAAACAGGTAGAGGAAGAGGAAGAGGTAGTGGCAGAGGCAGAGGAAGGCCACCCGGCAGGTCTGCGCGAGGTCGTGTAAATGTAATTTCGTGTGGACCTGGCCCACAGTACAGTGCTCGGAAGAAGGCACGTCCCATCACCTACCAAGATTGTCAGGACGTGGTTGAGTATTTAGCGACACAGAACACCTCATCTTGCTCAGCCACCAGCGCTACTACTAGCACCACTTCCGCTGCATTTGACACTTCGCAAGAATTATTTAGTGGTGGTGAAATCACTGATGCACAGCCATTGTTACAGCCAGATGAATTTTCACCAGCTCATATGTCTGCGTTACGCGACAACACTATGGATGTAACGTGTAAGGAGGATGAAGGACCTACACATTTGGATTTTTCTGAGGCAAGCGAAGCTGGGCAGGATGATTACGATGATGACGATGATAGGGATCCTCTGTATGTTCCCAATAGAGGAGATGAAGAGGGGGACAGTTCAGAGGGGGAGTCAGAGAGTAGTAGGAGGATAGAAGTTGCTGAAAGAAGCTGGGGCAGCTCTTCGTCAGAAACAGCTGGTGGCAGAGTCCGGCACCATGTATCGCCAGATTCGCCACCTATGTACAGCCAGCCAACTTGCCCTTCAGCATCAGCTGCTGAGGTGCCCACATCCCAGGGTGGCTCAGCGGTGTGGAAATTTTTTAATGTGTGTGCCTCAGATCGGACCAAAGCCATCTGTTCGCTCTGCCAACAAAAATTGAGCCGTGGAAAGGCCAACACTCACGTAGGGACAAGTGCCTTACGAAGGCACCTGCAGAAAAGGCACAAACAGCAATGGGATGGCCACCTGAGCAAAAGCAGCAGCAGCACACAAAAGCAAAGTCACCCTCCTTCTCCTCTTCCTCCTTCAGGTGCATCATCTGCTTATGCCGCTCTCTCCCTTGCACCTTCACAGGCACCCTCCTCCACTCCGCCTCTGCCCTTGAGCGGTTCCTGCTCCTCTGCCCACAGCAGCAGTCAGGTGTCCGTGAAGGAAATGTTTGAGCGGAAGAAGCCACTTTTGGCCAGTCACCCCCTTGCCCGGCGTCTGACAGCTGGCGTGGCGGAACTGTTAGCTCGCCAGCTGTTACCATACCGGCTGGTGGACTCTGAGGCCTTCCGTAAATTTGTGGCCATCGGAACACCGCAGTGGAAGATGCCAGGCCGCACTTATTTTTCCAGAAAGGCCATACCCCAACTGCACCGTGAAGTTGAGAGGCAAGTGGTGTCATCTCTTGCGAAGAGCGTTGGGTCAAGGGTACACCTGACCACGGATGCCTGGTCTGCCAAGCACGGGCAGGGCCGCTACATTACCTACACAGCCCATTGGGTGAACCTGGTGGTGAACGATGGCAAGCAGAAAGCGGCGGACCAAATTGTGACACCTCCACGGCTTGCAGGCAGGCCTCCTGCCACCTCCTCTCCTCCTGCTACATGCTCTTCGCTGTCCTCCTCCTCCTCCTTGGCTGAGTGGCAGTTCTCCTCTCCAGCTACACAGCCCCAGCTCCGCAGGGCCTATGCTGCATGCCAGGTACGACGGTGTCACGCCATCTTAGACATGGCTTGTCTCAAAGCGGAGAGTCACACTGGAGCAGCTCTCCTGGCTGCTCTTAAGAAACAGGTGGATGAGTGGCTGACCCCGCACCACCTGGAGATAGGCAACGTGGTGTGCGACAACGGCAGCAATCTGCTTGCCGCTTTGCATATGGGGAAGCTGACACACATACCCTGCATGGCACATGTCATGAATCTGGTGGTTCAAAGATTTGTGGCAAAGTACCCTGGCTTAGCGGATGTCCTGAAGCAGGCCAGGAAGTTCTGTGGGCATTTGAGGCGCTCTTACACAGCCATGGCACGATTTGCAGAAATTCAGCGTAAAAACAACATGCCGGTGAGACGCCTCATTTGCGATAGCCCCACTCGCTGGAACTCGACCCTCCTCATGTTCTCCCGCCTGCTAGAACAGAAGAAAGCCGTCACCCAGTACCTCTACAACTGGAGTAGAACGAAACAGTCTGGGAAGATGGGGATGTTCTGGCCCGACAACTGGACAATGATGAAAAATGCATGCAGGCTCATGCGGCCGTTTGAGGAGGTGACCAACCTGGTGAGCCGCAGTGAGGGCACCATCAGCGACTTAATTCCCTACGCGTACTTCTTGGAGCGTGCTGTGCGTAGAGTGGCGGATGAAGCTGCGAATGAGCGTGACCAGGAACCGTTACGGCAGGAACAGGCATGGGACCAATTTTCATCAGACCCAGCTGTTTCCTCAACACCTGCGGCAGCACAGAGGGGGGAGGAGGAGGAAGAAGAGAGGTCATGTGCAGAAGATGAGTCAGACTCAGAGGATGATGAGCAAGGTGTTTCTTTGGGGGAGGAGGAGGAGGAGGAGGGGACAGCGGCAGGAGAACAACCGCAGCAGGCGTCGCAGGGGGCTTGTGCTGCGCAACCTTCCCGTGGTATTGTTCGCGGCTGGGGGGAGGAGGTTGACTTACCTGACGTCACTGAGGAAGAGCAAGAGGAGATGGAGGGTACTGGATCCGACTTTGTGCAGATGTCGTCTTTTATGCTGTCCTGCCTGTTGAGGGACCCCCGTATAAAAAACCTCAAGGGGAATGAGCTGTACTGGGTGGCCACACTACTAGACCCTCGGTACAGGCACAAAGTGGCGGACCTGTTACCAACTCACCGGAAGGTGGAAAGGATGCAGCACATGCAGAACCAGCTGTCAACTATGCTTTACAATGCCTTTAAGGGTGATGTGACGGCACAACGCCAGCAAGGTACCACTGCCACTAATCCTCCTCCCGTGTCCACGCAGTCAAAGACAGGACGCTCCAGCGATCTCATGGTGATGTCGGACATGCGGACGTTCTTTAGTCCAACGCCTCGCCGTAGCCCTTCCGGATCCACCCTCCACCAACGCCTGGAACGGCAGGTAGCCGACTACCTGGCCTTAAGTGTGGATGTAGACACTGCTGTGAACAGCGATGAGGAACCCTTGAACTACTGGGTGCGCAGGCTTGACCTGTGGCCAGAGCTGTCCCAATTTGCCATCCAACTTCTCTCCTGCCCTGCCGCAAGCGTCCTCTCAGAAAGGACCTTCAGCGCAGCTGGAGGCATTGTCACAGAGAAGAGAAGTCGCCTAAGTCACAAAAGTGTTAAGTACCTCACCTTTATAAAAATGAATGAGGCATGGATCCCGGAGGGCTGCTGCCCGCCCCAAGACTAAGTCAGTCCCCGCACATACAGCATCTCTGCCTGCACGCCGTGTGACTGGCTGCCTGGCCTGCCCCAAGAAGACTAAGTCGCTCCCAGTCCCTCCACACAGCATGTCTGCCTGCAGGCCGCTTCACTACCTTCTCCGCCACCACCAACAGGGTCCGGGACTCCAGGCGGATTGCTGAATTTTTTAGGCCGCTGCTAGCAGCGGCCGCTGTAATAATTTTTCGGGTGCGTGTACATGACTGCCTAATTTTTCTGGCTGCACTGCGGGCAGCTGCAACAACAAAAGAAAAGGCATGAACATGCGCCCATTCCCCTTCGTGATCATTACCTTGCCGTGGTGAAGGGGCTTGCGTATCACAATGGAGCAATGACCGGCGCCTAGATGAGTGTCTCGGGGGGCACACCCACGATAATAAGGTCGTTGCCTCATTGTGGTCAGACCAAATTTGATCAGCTGGACAGTCACTGTTCTGTCATTCAGCTACATCAGCCAGGTGACTGACCATATGGGCTGTAAAGCCACCAAAACCTGCACTCTCGCCATGGTGCGCACCAGTCCAGCACGGCCGTCACTACACAAACAGCTGTTTGCGGTGCGTTACACGATGAGTTTGGTGCGTCAGTGTGAAGCAGTACCTTAATTACACTACCTGATTGATGTATACACATGCAAGATGTTTGAAAGCACTTTAGGCCTGTCATTTAACATTCAATGTGATTTCTGCCCTTAAAACGCTGCTTTGCGTCAAATCCAGATTTTTCCCGGGGACTTTTGGCATGTATCCCACTCCGCCATCCCCCCCTCCAGGTGTTAGACCCCTTGAAACATCTTTTCCATCACTTTTGTGGCCAGCATAATTAATTTTTTTTTTCAAAGTTCGCATCCCCATTGAAGTCTATTGCGGTTCGCGAACTTTAACGCGAACCGAACCTTTCGCGAAAGTTCGCGAACCCGGTTCGCGAACCGAAAATCGGAGGTTCGGCCCAACTCTATACTCAGTCAGTGACAATGCCAGAAAACAGAGAAGCACAGCTTCCAGTTCCAGATCAGCTGCCCTGCTTTCTTTGTATGCAATCTACTGGCTTCATATGTTGTTTATATGTTTTTCAAAAAACTGTATATGGTTGAGATTGGGTAAGGTCTCTCATTACAAAACTCTCTCCAGGTTGTTTGTCATGGCAGAGCTGCTGGATGCTGCAAGTGATATCCCTAATGGTGCTACATCTGTGAAATAGCAAGATGAGACGTAATAATAAATCTCTTAAAGGACTCCCAAGGTGAAAAGAAAAAGCAATTTCCAGTACACACCCGATGACAGGGGCTGGAAATGTGCGCCCTCACATGTGCAGAAGCGCCAACCTTAATGGGCGACCAGCGGGCCAGCGTGGACCACCGGAGTGGTGGCAAGGGACACAGAAGACATCTAGGGGCTGGATTAAGCCCCAGGTAACTAAAAATTGCTTTTCCTTTTTGCCTCGGGAGTCTTTTAAAAAATAAAACAAAATATGTTAACTTATGTTTTGTTAAACTGCTGTGTCCTTTCACATTAAACATGTATATATCAGCATACATTATTAACCTGTGCATGGAAAATAGACATGTGTAAAACAGGGCACTGGTAATACCGATATTCTACTATCCCGGCTAGTAGAATATCAGTAATTATACTGATAGTCTACTATGGCTTCAATTCATCAACACACATTCGATAACTGAAGTCCTTTCGTTAAAATAGCGCATTCGATAAATATCGTGTCTGGACTGCAATTCATCAATATTTTATCCCAGATTTTCCGCATTCGCTAAATTAAGGATCGCATTCGCTAACCCTTCGGTATACCTTCGTTAAGGGTTCGATATATATCGTGATGTGCGCTATTTCAACGAATCCATATCAGAAACAGACTGCATTGTGGGTGAAAGAGGCAGGGTTTGTACATCTCGTGACCTGGATTTTCGCGCCACAGGAGGCCCGGACATCCGAGAGGAGGAGAGCAGCCGAGAGAAGACGTGAGAAGGCAGAGGGCGTGAGACCAGAGAAGTAAGAGGCGGAGTGAGTCGACAGACGGGGACAGAGGCCGTGTAATGGCCGGCTGTAGAAAATCTACTATCCGTGCACTGCTGCAATCGTGTGTAAGTATATATATTTTTTCTAATAAATGTAACTTGCGTAGTTCCTTGTATATTTGTAGTAATATCGTAGGTTGATTGTCAATTGTAGTAACTGCGTAGGTGGTATTTTCTATTGTAGTAACAGTGTAGGTGGTTTCCTCTTTATAGTAAGTGATAGTACTTTATAGAAACTGCGTAGGTGGCTTCATGTTAATTGTACGTGCTTATGTGGATTGTTTTTAATTTTTTTTGTTCTGTGCTGTGTTTTCAAGCACACCAGTAGTGACCTTATAACATCAGTACGGATAATTGTACAGACTCACTTATCCTCTCTGTCTATTTTACACCCGCTTACACTCTTCACTCACTCTCTCACACTCTTCACTCATTCTCTCACACTCTTCACTCACCCTCCTACACCCTCTTACCCTCTTACACCCTTATTCACCCTTATTTACCCTCTTACACCCTCACTCACCCTCCCACTCACCCTCCCACACCATCACTCACCCCCTCAGTCACCCTCTTACATCCTCACTCACCCTCTTACACTCTTTACTCTCTCTCTCTCACACTCTTCACTCACCCTCTTACACCCTTATTCACCCACTTAGACCCTCATTCACCCCTCACATCCTCACTCACCCTCTTACATCCCCACTCACCCTCTTACACTCTTTACTCACTCTCTCACACTCTTCACTCATCCTCTTACACCCTTATTCACCCTCACTCACCCTCTTACACCCTTATTTTCCCTCTTACACCCTCACTCACCCCCTCACATCCTCACACACCCTCTTACACTCTTTACTCACTCTCTCACACTCTTCACTCATCCTCTTACACCCTTATTCAACCTCATACACCCTCACTCACCCTCTTACACCCTTATTCTCCCTCTTACACCCTCACTCACCCCTTCACATCCACACTCACCCTCTTACACTCTTTACTCACTCTCTCACACTCTTCACTCATCCTCTTACACCCTTATTCAACCTCATACACCCTCACTCACCCTCTTACACCCTTATTCTCCCTCTTACACCCTCACTCACCTCCTCACTCACCCTCTTACACTCTTTACTCACTTATTTATTACTTCCACTTCATTATACTCATCTAGAAGTATTCGTGGTCTGAATTGCCTGGTACACATCACTCTGGATCTCTGCCTGGCCCTCCTTCGCCTCTGCATTACAGCTAATTGGTACAGCACTGGCTCAAATGGCTCCATTTTTCTCTTCTCCTCACTTCCGTCAGTTACCGACAGCTCAGGGCAGGAGATAAACACAGTGCTAAATACCGTGCAAACACGCCCACTTTTCCTTTCATGAATTGCCATTTTTCGATATTTAACGAACAAACACCACTGCATTACCGCTAACATACCGAACGTTCGATAATTACAGTCGATAAGTTTGATGAATGCTTCACATTCGCTAACACATTCGGTGAGTTACCGAACGTTCGGTAACTCATTCGATGCGGCTTGATGAATTGAAGCCTATATCTCTGTACCCTAATTATCATACTAACCTAGCCCTATCTCCTCCTAACATACCCCCCCCCCCCCACACACACACACACTTACGCCTAACACTAAAGCCAGTAATTAAAAAGCATGGAGATCAACTACAATGTAGACAAACTCCGGTGCACTACTGCTCAAAGCCTGCAGCCATCCCTTCAGAATTCCACTATATAGTAGTGGAACTCCACTACTCCAGTACTGTCACTGCTGGCACAACTATTTGTGCTGCTATCTTTTTGTAGCGACTATTTGCACTACTTTTTTCCCCCTGAAGCGGCCATTTGTATTTTCTGGAGTGCCTACGGCACCCAAGTTTGCCGCCTTTGTTATTTAGTATTATCCAAATAGTATCATGTGGACCAGTAACTTTAGCTACGTGTGAGCTGTATAGATCTACTCATTTTTAGAAGTACGTGTGGTTGTGAGCTCTTCTGACGTGTGCACAATGAGTGGTATTCAACCTGGTGGTCGTATAACTTCACCGGACAATAGTGGAAGGAGATGACAGAGAGAGGAACAAGAAGGCTTTATGGGATTCAGAGCCTTCCCTCTACATAGGTGAGCATCTGATTTCTTTTACATCACTTTAGGTTCACTTTGAAGTGGAAAGGCAATTTTTATACCATTAAATAATAACAGTGCTCATACACAGGTGCTAGAGGTATAGATGATGGGGTCCCACAGCAAAACTTTTACAGGCACCCTTAATGTGTACACCCCTTTCCTTGCCTACCCTTGGTGACCCTCACAACCTGGCAGCCCATCTTATAAGAGTCACAAAGCAAGTGTGGACATCATAACAAGTGTAGAACCCAAAACACCTGTTCTGAAGTATGGACCCCTTTATCGGAGGGAGTGAGATTGTAGTTGGGGCGCCCTTCAGCTCTGGGTCCCCCTTGTTGTGGCCTTGTAAGCGAGTGCTGAGGTAGACACTGTAGGTGGGGATCCATTCCCTCCATTTAAGGCCCCATATTTGCGCTGTGGAAAACGTATGGCAATTGGTTGCTCACACGCTTTATGGACCTGAACCAGTTAAATATGCTCCTGTACTGCCTGAGGAAGCGGGACTGTTGACCGCAAAATGTGTTGCGATTTTATGGAGCTGTGAATAAATTGTATATTTTTTACTCTGCATTTGAGTATACATCCACCTCGACTTCCCTCTTTTTATCATTTTTAGAACATTGTTTTACTCTGCTTGGCGCCTCTGTTCGTACATATTACAGCACGATTAAGTCCACCCCTGGTGGAGGGGTTCTTTCCCCATTTTCCTATCTACAGAGAGTGACTTTTATACCTGAGTGGGGTCAGGTACTAATACTCCCCACCTGCCTGTCAAGTGGTTGCCTGATGGTAACCCACCTTTGTGAGTATACTGTAAGAACCTTTGACATTATCTATATATATAATAGAGTAAGTGCCTCAACCTTCAAGCAAGAAGAAGAAGTAGCGCCCCGCCCCCAGGGCCGGTCCAAGCAAGAAGAAGGGGCTGGTCCAAGCAAGAAGAAGACGTAGTGTCATATCAAACTAAGGGCAAAGAGGGATCATTTGCATATTCTGTAGCAGTGCATTGTGGGTAACCACAAATGTTCACTTATAGCTGAATTATTGCAGATTTGCTTCTGTTTTCAGAAGGAAAATTACACCAAGCTTTGCTTTTTTTAGTAGGAGGGCTTTTTGGTCTCTTTTATCCTCCTATACATTCTTAGTAGTTTGGGTCACCCTGAGCTGCTTGGTTACTCTGTTGTACTGGTCCAAGCCCTATCTCATACAGCCTTATCAATACCTGCTATGTACTGATGAGGACCAAAAGGCTGAAATAGGCTGTCACATGTGGGTTTGATATGATTGTGTAAAACTTAAAGCTATAGGCTTGCTTGACTTACCAAGGGTGAAAAGGAATAATTTGCATATTTAGTAGCGGTGCATTGTGGGTAATCACAAATGTTCACTTATAGCTGAATTATTGCAGATTTTCTTCTGTTTTAAGAAAGCAAATTACACCAAGCTTTGATTTTTTTAGTAGAAGGTCTTTTTGGTCCCTTTTATCCACCTATACAATCCGAGTGGTTTGGGTCACCCTGAGCTGCTTGGTTACTCTGTTGTACTGGTTCAAGCCCTATCTCATACAGCCATATCAATCCTTGCCATGTACTGATGAGGACCAAAAGTCTGAAACAGGCTGTCTACATGTGGGTTTGATATGACTGTGTAAAATTTAAAGCTATATTCTTGCTATACACCAGCAGCTCTGGATGCTTGCTTGGTTTAGTAAGAAAAGGAATTATTTGCATATTTGGTAGCAGTGCATTGTGGGTAACATCAAATGTTCACTTATAGCTGAATTATTGCATATTTCCTTCTGCTTTAGGAAGGCAAATTACACCAAGCTTTGTTTTTTTTACGAGGAGGTCTTTTTGGTCCCTTTTATCCCCCTATACATTCCGAGTGGTTTGGGTCACCCTGAGCTGCTTGGTTACTCTGTTGTACTGGTCCAAGCCCTATTTCATACAGCCGTATCAATCCCTGCCATGTACTGATAAGGACCAAAAGTCTGAAACAGGCTGTCTACATGTGGGTTTGATATGACTGTGTAAAATTTAAAGCTATATGCTTGCTATACACCAGCGGCTCTGGATGCTTGCTTGGCTTACCAAGGGGGAAAAGGGATAATTTGCATATTTAGTAGCAGTGCATTGTAGGTACCCACACATTTTCACTTATAGCTGAATTATTGCAGATTTCCTTCTGTTTTAAAAAGGCAAATTACACCAATACAGTGAGCGGCATTGCAGAAAGTGACCACAGTGGAACGCACGATGGAACATGGAAGAGGTGAGTTATCCCCGCCCGCTGCCTCTTACTTATAGTGGCGGCTGCTACTGTGCTTAAGCTGGAGGTAGAGCACACATGGGGGACCCAGGTAAGGGGGGTCCAACCCCTCTCCCCGCCACTGTGCCCAATACCCCCTCCCTGCCCTCTACCCTCTTATGCGGCGTATGCTACGCCACGGGTCGGCTAGTATTATATATTGAGCTTACCAGACAATATTGCATTATTGGGCTCTTGGTGTCCTCTGTTTTGTTTTTACTCAGTTGTGTTTTTTGTTTGTGGTAAATCATCAGTCGCCATAGGGTAATCACAACACATGGGTGGGGACCCTGCGCATTGAATCGCGTAGCCATAATTGCGGCTAAAAACGCAAATGTGGGTAGGAGGTCCAAGTTTACAAAGTGCAGCACAGCCTTATACACTAGCCTCAGACAGACTAAAACTGATAAGTGAAACACTAAACTTTGCTTTTCGACCATGAAAGAGCCTTTGGGTCAATGCGGGGTAATGTTGCCAACAATGACATACCATTTCTTCAACTTTGTACACAGGGGGTGAAGTAGTGGTCAGTTCTACAGCCCTCTGGGTCCTGCATGTGGTAACTACATCTGACTGAGCTATGAATGAGCATGGTTGGATGAGCCAAGTGTTCCTTTTCCTTGTTCTGTGTGAGGGATGGAGGACAAATAAGGTTTTCCAGGAAAATGCAGTCTCTGGAAGGAATAGCTATTGATTGACAATCACGCTTTACCTGAGTGCTGTTGATCTCAGAACTCAGAGGGTATAAATAGTACAGTGATAATATCATACCGGCGCCACACCTTTAAACATTATATGTAAACTCACATTGATAAACCCACCTATTCTGCATCGCACAACCACAGAGGTGATAATAATATCCATCAATTTTTTTTTGAGGAGAGTTTTGGTGTAAAACGCAAAGCATGTCATAATAAAAAACAGCAACATTTTATATTTGCATGTAGGTATCTATCATCTAATCCCTTGTTGGAGACAGGAGAGAGGTGGAGGCCAGCAAGAGTTAAAGGGCAACTGAAGTAAGAATTATGTGGAGGCCGCCAATGCGATATTTTTATTTTTTTTTAACAATCCCTGTCGCCTTACTGTCCTTCTAACCCTCTGCTTCGAATACCTTTAGTCATTGACCCTCAACAAGAATCCAGATCAGTTTTAGCTGATGCAGATTAGCTGCATGCTTTTTTTCAGTGTGATTCAGACACTTCTAAAGCAATAGCTCCCAAATGGCACTCTTTTGGAGGGACAGCCCCTCTTTGGGAACCAAATCATTCTGACCCTCTTTCTCCCTCACTTGTCCCTCTTTTTGGATTGATGTACACATTTGTGTAAATGTATGTATTTTTCTGCTGAAATATGTTTTTTAAATGACGCTAAACTTTTTTTCCCATTCCATTCCAATTCCCATATTATTTATTTTTAAATGTTAAAACACAGGAAAACTACTGATGATAGAAAAGACCAGTATGGTTTAAATGATAAATCTACATATTTTGATTCTGATTTCTTTGTTATATGCATGGTGAAGGGTGTGATGGGGGCGTGGCTAGAGGTGTAGCAGTGGCATGTCTTAAAGAGATACTTAAGCCTAAGCAAAAAAAAAAAGTTTTACTCACCTGGGGCTTCTACCAGCCCCCTGCAGCTGTACTGTGCCCTCACAGTCACTCTCGGATCCTCCTGTTTCCCGCGAGCAGCTACTCCTGTTTTCGGCCAACAGGCTTACTGCAGCAGCGCAGGTCTGGCCACGAGTCAACTCCTAGGCATTCCTGTCCGCAATAGTGTCCTGTGTCCTGCACAGGCACAGGACGCTATTGTGAATGGTAATGCGTAGAAGGCAACACATGGCCATGCCTGTCGAGCCTGTCGGCAAAACAAAAGTAGCTTTTGGTGGAGGACAGGAGTATCCAAGAGTGACTGTGAGGGCACGGGACAGCTGCAGGGGGCTGATAGAAGCCCCAGGTGAGTAAAATTGTTTTTTTTTTTTGTCTTAGGCTCAATTATCCCTTTAACCACTTAATGACAAGCTGACTTATAAAAACATCCTGCTAGAGCCTGTTAAAGAGACTCCGTAACAAAAATTGCATCCTGTTTTTTATCATCCTACAAGTTCCAAAAGCTATTCTAATGTGTTCTGGCTAACTGCAGCACTTTCTACTAACACAGTCTCTGTAATAAATCAATGTATCTTTCCCCTGTCAGACTTGTCGGCCTGTGTCTGGAAGGCTGCCAAGTTCTTCAGTGTTGTGGTTCTGCTATGAACTCCCCTTTATGCAGACTGCCTGTGTGTTATTTAGGATTAGAGCAGCTTCTCTCTTCTCTCTCTTATCTTTTACAAGCTGGATAAATCGTCCTCTGAGCTGGCTGGGCTTTCACATACTGAGGAATTACAAACAAGGGCAAAGCTGTTTGCAGGAAAAAAAAGAGCAGCCTGAAACTTCAGTGCATGGGGGAAAGAAACACACAAATGATCTCTTGTGATTGAAAAGGAATGCTGTATACAGCCTGCTTGTGTATGGATGTATTTTCTATGTGTGGACATACTGTACATCAACCTACTTCCTGTTTTGGTGGCCATTTTGTTTGTTTACAAACAAACTTTTAAAAACTGTTTTTAACCACTTTTAATGAGTCGAGGAGCGGCGAAATTGTGACAGAGGGTAATAGGAGATGTCCCCTAACGCACTGGTATGTTTACTTTTGAGCGATTTTAACAATACAGATTGTCTTTAATGGCTCCAGGACGTTTTTATAAGACAGACAGTGCTGCTGCCACTGTGTGTGTGCATGTGCGCCTCCCTGTGCATGCACGTGCATTCCAGTGCACATGAAAATAGTGGAAAAAAAACACCAAAGAAAAAAATACACCTTTATTTCCAAATACTATATTGTCACCATACTTTGTACTAGGGACATAATTAAAATCTTGTGATAACAAAGAGGCAGATAAAATGTGTGGGTTTTATGCACAGTAGCAGTGTTTATATTAAAACTATAGGGGATGGAAGTGGAGAAATAGTGTGGTTTTTTTTTTTCCTTGTTTTTCCCATTAAATTGCATAGAAAATAAAGTAATTACTGAAAACAAATATCAACCCCAAAAAGCAAAATTGGTGGTGGAAAAAACAAGATATAGATAATTTCATTGTGATTAGTAGTGATTGAGCTATTGGCAAATGAAAGGGATGAGCACTGAAAGGTGAAAATCGCTCTTGTCCGTTAGGGTAAAAACGTCTTTGGGGTGAAGTGGTTAAAGTGTACCTCTTTCCTATTTCAAAGTATTGGGAGGTACGCTAAAGCCAACAAGATCATCAGGCTGCCAGGCAAGTGGTATTATTTAAAAGGAAATATATAGGGGAGCCTCAATATCTCTTTCACTTCAGATCTCCTTTAAACTCCTTGGCGGTAACCCCGAACGTAGTTCGGGGTAAGCCGCGCAGGAGGTTTTCTCCGGCCCTCCTGGGCCGATTTGTTTAATTTTTTTTTTGCTGGACGCAGCTAGCACTTTGCTAACTGCATCAGCACACCGATCGCCGCCGCCCCGCGCTCGATCGCCGGTATCCGTCGCGCCGCGCTGCCCTCCCCCCAGACCCCGTGCGCTGCCTGGCCAATCAGTGCCAGGCAGTGCTGAGGGGTGGTTCGGGACTCCCAATGACGTCCCGACGTCGGTGATGTCGGTGACGTCGACGGGGGAAGCCCTCCAGTAAATCCTGATCGGAGATCGCCAAAGGCGATCGAAGCGGGCGGGGGGATGCCGCTGAGCCCTGGGCTCGCTACATGATATAAGAAAAACATTTTTTTTAAAAACTGCTGCGCTCCCTCCTGGCGGAATTTTTTATACCGCCACGGGGGTTAATGTGGCCATATACACATAGATATTTGCCCAGTGTGACAAACAAATAAATTTCACCATGAAATCTATTGAAAATCTATTGAACCTCAGCATTGCACTGTTCAATGCAGTGCAATGCTGTGGGATCTACCTCCGCTCCCCTGCCACATCCGATCAATGGAAATTTAGTGTCCAGTATGATCTGTTGCCGCAAATTGATTGAAATTACGATCATAGTGGTTTGTGGCTTGAGATAGTGATTTGGGAACCTTTTTGCTCTAGCAATGAGTAATTCATCATCTGTATTATATGGTCACCCCACAGTGTCGTAGTTGTAGCTCACATTTTTAAAACTTGCATAAACAGTCCTTTCACCATTGTCCATTTTGTCCATTGAGTTGTGTCACAATGGACAACATCACTGCATTGCAGCAATACCAATCCATATGCAAGTTTATGCAACTTTAAAAATGTAGCAATGGAACGCCACCTGATTAATTTGAGTGGCCCATGTTCAAGGTGCATACATCTGCATAAAAAAAATTGCATATCTAAACTTAGAAATATCTGCATCCCACTGACGACGACCCCTATTGATTATTAGCTTTATGTCTATCTTGCATGCCCCAGAGTCAGGAAAGGCTCACATTTTTTAAATATGTATCACATTTTATTTAACATGGGGACAAAGCAAATCAAAAGAAAAGCGAACAGAAAGAAAAATAAAAAGAAAGGATTGGAAAAGGAAAAAAAAACACAAACAAACAAAGAACCTGTCTTTCTTCAGATTCTGCTTTCTGCAAGTTGATCAACTATTACTTTAAATCCATAATAAGAATTTAAATCCATATTACGCGTGCATGAAAAAAGGGCGCAGTGAAAAAAGGGCTCGGCTTGAACACAAAATGGCACCGTGGATAACGAAATCTGACAACGATAAACATCGTTGTCAAACTTTGTTAACGATAAATAGCGTTGTTAAAACAGATGGGAAATATTAACCAAAAGATATTAACTTTAAAAATCGTTACGTAATTCAACAATACAGCTTAACCCAACCCTACTCTTACACAGAACCCTCCCCTGGTGGTGCCTAAAACTAACCACTCCCATCGTGGCGCCTAACCCTAATTACCCCGCCCCCGTTGGTGCCTAACCCCCTCCCCAGTGATGCCTAACCACCCACCTGGTGGTGCCTAACCCTAAACACCTCCCCTTGTGTTGCCTGAAACTAACCGCCTCCCGGGTGGTGCCTAACCCTAACCACTCCCCCCGGTGTTGCCTAACCCTAACCACTCTCTCTGCAGAAACACCCTTTTACACATAGGAACAATAATATCTTTGATAACGTAAAATCTGAACATATAAACAACATAATATGACAAAAACTATAACGTTGCAAGCTGCTAAAATGATAACTACTTCAAAAACTGCAATGTTTTAATGTTGTTAACGATATTTATCGCAGAGTCATTTTTTCAGCTTTTTTCGCCGTATTAATGATAATTGCATTAAAGTCTATAGCAGCGCCCTTTTCGTCCACCCTCCTCCTGCGCCCTTTTTTCCCGCTACCGATATTGCTGCTTTGTTTTTTGTTTTGTTTTTGTTTTGTATTTTTCTATATTTCTTGATGTTAATAATTTTCAGCAGCACTTGTTCTACTTTTATAAATCCATGTGTCACAATGGATGAGTTTCAGGTAAGTTTCTCAATGTTTGCCCCCAGGAAGAGGACTCGGCACATTCTGTGTGAGCTGCCTAACACAGAAGAATCAAGGTGAAGGGAAGGTGAAAGCCAGCAGGTAAGTGAAAGAAGCTTGGCAGGCAGCCTTGTAGCAGGCAGCGTGCCAGTCTGACCCATTCAAATCTATGACCTGCTCCTGCTTCCCTCTATCATGCCATATGTGAAGAGTAGAGTTAGATGAATTAACTCTTTCACTGTCACTGGGAAAATGCATTCTTCGTAGAGATGAGATCATTTAGATCTACTCATCTGGTTATACTATAGAGGAACAACCTTTTTTTAAAAAAAGGACATGTTTTAAATTTAGCTTCCCTACCCCCCACCTCTCATAATGAGTGGGTAAAGACCTCCCTTAGAGCGCTTATCAGTTTATTTTAGAAAGCTCCGACTGTGCATTTAAGCCTCTGAATAAGGATATAATTTAAAGAATATAAATACACCTTAGTGCCAACATTAAATTGGTGTTTAGTAAAAATAACTAACAATTTCCGACTTTCTTTTCTGATCCCCGTGACCAATCCGGATGCATCAGAATTAGCTTTTTCACTGTTGTTAATGTGGGTGCAGATTAATCCCAAAGTATTATCAGGTCTCTCTCACTTTCATAAGGGTAAAAATACATAATACCAGGGGTAAGGTTAAAGGGCACCTGAACTGACACCAACATATTCAAAAATAATCATCAAAATGTGTCTGTTATGGGGTCCCAATTATTACAGGCCTCTTGGTTTCATCGGCCTCTCGCTGCAACTGAAGCCAGTCAAACAGAAGTCGAATGAGCTTCACTTAACTGTGAATGCCCCTTCTGGTTCTGCTCCCAGCCACAGCTGCTGTTCACTAAAGATGGCCCGAACCTCCGATTTTCGGTTCGCGAACCGGGTTCGCAAACTTCCGGAGAAATTTGGTTTGCGTGAACTTCCGTGAACCACAATAGACTTCAATGGGGAGGCGAACTTTGAAAACTAGAAACACTTATGCTGGCCACAAAAGTGATGGAAAAGATGTTTCAAGGGGTCTAACACCTGGAGGGGGGCATGGCGGAGTGAGATAAACGCCAAAAGCCCCGGGAAATATCTGGATTTGACGCAAAGCAGCGTTTTAAGGGCAGAAATCACATTGAATGCTAAATTGCAGGCCTAAAGTGCTTTAAAACATCTTGGATGTGTATACCTCAATCAGGGAGTGTAATTAGAGTACTGCTTCACACTGACACACCAAACTCACTGTGTAACCGCACCGCAAACAGCTGTTTGTGCAGTAACGGCCGTGCTGGACTACTACACACCATGGCGAGATTGATCTTCCTCACTCAGTGATGTCAGGTAATGTCTGACTGCCTTATCAACTTTCGATGGTTCTTTCTCTACCATTGTTAAAGCTTACATCTATTTTTTTAAAATTACATTTTCTGTTGGGTGTTCAGTACCTGCAACAAGAGTTCGTTATGGAGGGCAAGTCTGCCATTGTGAGTGACCACGGGTAATGGCCGGGGAATCAGGGTTCGATTCCGGTCCGGAGTGGGAGCCTGAGAACTGGCTACCACCATCACACATCCAAGTAAGGACCCATTTGCTGTATAAGTAATGTACCTGCCCTAACCTGCTTTGCAGACCAGGCATCTGTGGTCAGATGAACCCTTGACCCAGCGCTGTGTGCCAGAGATAACACCACTTGCCTTTAACGAGAATCTGTTATGGAGGGCAAGTCTGCCATTCATTCAACTGTGTGAAACTTTCGGTGGTACTTTCTCAGTAGCATGGTTACCATATGTAATGGCCAAAGAATCCTGGTTCGATTCCGGTCTGAAGTTTGAGCCTAAGAAATGGCAACCACCACCACACATCCAAGGAAGGCAGCATGCACGCTGTGGGCAAAAGAGCAGGAACAGCTACTGCACATCCAAGGAAGGCAGCAGGCATGGCATGCACGTCCCGAGGTAGTGACCAAAAATAACAATACAGGAGGACTTTAGAGGCCCTGCTGTATATGAGATGAACCAACTTTAAATCCTTTAACGAGAATCTGTTAAGGAGAGCAAGTCAGCCATCCATTCAAGTGAAAGGTATGCACTGACTGCCAAGTATAATACAATGTGCAGTCAAAGATGCAGTGAAAGGTATGCAGTGACTGCAAACAGCTGTTCGTGTAGTGATGGCCGTGCTGGACTGGTGCACACCATGATGAGAGTGCAGGTGATGGCAGCTTTTCAGCCCATATGGTCGCCGTGCTGAGGTAGCTGAATAACAGAACAGTGACAAATTTGGTCTGTTCACAATGAAGCAACAACCTTATTATCTTGTGTGTGCCCCCCCCCCCCCCGAGACACTCATATAGCCGGCGGTCATTGCTTCATTGTGATACGCAAGCCCCTTCACCACGGCAAGGTAATAATCATGAACGGGAATTGGCACACGTACATGCGTTTTGTTGTTGCAGCTGCAGTGTAGCCAGAAAAATTAGGCAGGCATGTACTGTACATGCACCAGAAAAATTATTATAGCGGCCACAAAATTCAGGAATCCACCTGGAGTCCTTGACCCTGTTGGTGGGGGTGGAGAAGGCAGTCAAGCGGCCTGCGTCAGAGAAGCTGTGTGGGGAGCGACTTAGTCTTGGGGAGGGCAGGCAGTCACACGGCGTGCAGGCAGAGATGCTGTGTGTGGGGACTGACTTAGTCTTTGAGCACGCCTGAGCGTGCTTTGCAGACCAGGCATCCATGGTCAGATGGACCCTTGACCCAACGCTGTGTGCTAGAGATGTCACCACTTGCCTTTCAACATCACGGTACAGTTTAGGTATCGCCTTTTTTTGAGAAAAAATTGCGGCCTGGTATCTTCCACTGTGGTGTGTGGCTTTGCTTTTGTGTGATGTATTTCCTCAGGTGGTCATCCCATTGCAGTTTGTGCTTTGTAATCATTTGCCTTCGTAAGGTAGTTGTCCCTACACGGGTCTTGGTCTTTCCACGGCTCAATTTTCAGTGGCAAAGAGTACAGATGGCATTGTTCTCATCTGAGGCAGACACACAAAAAAATGTGCACTCTGCTGACGCTGAGCCCTGGGGTGATGGCACTTTGGTGGTGGCGGCCGACTGAGGGTTAAGTGGGGTGCCAGAATCAGAGCAGGAGGAGGAAGATATGTCATGCTTCCATGCAGAAGCTGAGAAAGATGAGGTGTTTTGTATTAAGTGGTCAACTACGTCCTGAAAAAATTGGGGGTTGACAAAATCACGACAGCGCGGCCTCGAACAGACCTGCCTCTGCCATTTGTTTTGTCCATATTAAGGGGGATGAAGTGAAAGGTATGCACTGTCTTGACTAATACAATGTGGTATAGTGGTATATCACACTGCTTGAACTCACATAGGTAGGTGGGTGCTCTGAACACAACAGGTAGGTATATGCAGTGATGGGTATTACAATGCGCACCTGTCACACACAGACAGGTACCGGACAGGCACAGTGACACTGCGTGCGCTCACGTAGCTAGGTGGGTACACTGACTGAAGTTAAAAACAGGTAGGTATATGTAGTGATGGATATTACAATGTGCACCTGTCACACACACAGGTAGTCACTGAATGTGCTGGGCCTGGCACTGGCACACACAGTAGGAATTACCAAGGCTGTCTATGCAACACAAGTGTCAGTGGGACACACACACACACACACACACACACACACAAAATAGATCACAAGAACAAGATTAGCTCTCAAAAGAGCTGTTGAGGGGTGCTTTTTTAGCAATAGGAATCAGGAAGGAGCAAGCTAATAAACCTTCAAAAGCCTACAAGAGCCTAACTAAACTTTCCATATGAGAGTCTGCAGCAGCTCTCCCTTCTCTAATTGATGCAGGCACATGAGTGAGTCCAAAGCCGGACGCTGCCTGCCTTTTATAAGGAGGGAGTGGCTCCAGGAAGGAGTGTAGCCTGATTGGCTACAATGTGCCTGCTGACTGTGACGTAGAGGGTCAAAGTTGACCCTCATGATGCACTATGGGGACGAACCGAACTTCCTAAAAAGTTTGCGGTTCTCCGGGATCGCGAACCACGGAGGTTCGTCGGGAACCGTTCGCCGGTAGTTTAATTGGCATGACCAAGATTCATTCTGGCATTGCCAAAGCAAGGGTAAATGGGGGGCATGGAAGGGGGTGGGATAGAGGTACAATGGATAAGCAGCCTGTGGACATTTTTAGGTTTACAGTCTGTGACATGCTGTGCCATGGTATGCATTGACTCCTTCTTTTCTCACTCTTTCCCTCTCCGGGCAATACAATGCACTCTCTTCTCTAGAGATGAGGTCCAGTACACAGGATAGGAGTGGATATTTATTATTTTTAAATATGTTTGTTTGAATTTACAATAAATTAATATCCAAAACTTTACTTGACTTCCAGTGAAGTACAGTACTGTATTTACTCTCTCCTACCAGGAAGCCTGAGCTCTATGCAATACTTTGTATGTTCAATGTCTCTTTCTTTGTATTTCTATCTCTCTCTCATTTTTTTCATCACTTTCATCACTTTGCTGCCTCTGTTTGCCACTTTCTCTGCACATTCTCTTCTTCATATACTTAAATTACCCTCAAGTTTTTGTCCTATCATTCCCAGGGAATTCAAGCCAAGTCAAGAAAAAAACAAGACCAAATTTCTGGTTTGTTTGCAGCTTCTGAAACTGAAATCATGCCAACTGCAATTGTTCTTGGCTGCTTAGTAACCACAATGCTGAACAAACACTGCCAATGCTGACCATGTAGGATTTGGTCATACATGGACCATTTTACACACAGTGAATACTTGGGAATGCTTTCAATTGTTCTTTTATGTAATTAAGAGTAGTTACTGGAATTTTAGTTTTGAGAGTATAATTCCATTTAAGTTTTCAATTTGGCCCATTGGTTTTAATGGAATTGGTGAATTTAGCTTCAATGAAATATTGTGGTGCCACCCAAAGTTTGAGAAAATCTTCACAAGGCTGCGAGATGCATTCTCTCTCTCATCCCCCCAGTCTAACTGAGCAAAATAAAGTAAAGCCTTAACTTTAGCTGTCCTTCCTTCATGGTGATTGTGCCGTTTTACAGATATAACCGTAAAAAAGAGTACTAAGAAATCTGTGTATGAAATACATTATCAAAAATACAGCACAGCAGGCAAGTTATACATGAAAGACACATTGACTTTCATGTTAATTTTAAAGTAATTATTCAACATGTGTACTTAAGAATGATCCATACGTTAAACTATTTCCATGTTCCTACACAAAGAACAAACGTGAAGTACAGTGGGCAGATGAAATAATTGGTGGATTGTGTCCAGTTCACACGGAATGTCATTGGAGCTTGATTACCCTGGCGGCGTGTGTTAGATTTGCTCCAGAAGACGCGGCAGGATTTGCTTTCTTCTTCCTAACACCCCTGGAATATGATGTCTCTGTGTGTTGGCAAAGAGATTAAAAACCCTTTTAACTTTACAGCTTGTTTCATCGCTTTAATACGCCGCTTAATCTGTGTGCGGCTGGAAGTTCTTTAACCCTTAGCAATGGAGCAAAGCAATTAGGTTTCTCTTATTAATGGAAGCAGGCTTGGAATAATGCTTGTGCATTTTTAGAAATAGAGGCTGGGAAATGTTTTATGTTATTATTGGAGGTGAAAAAAATGCAACTGTTCATTTCAGCGAGATGTCGCGCTGTGGCGAGAGGTTGCAGATACACTTAGCAGTGTAAATAGATCCATAGGTTTGTCTTGACCTCAGGGGCCTGTTAAAGTACTATGTAGACTAAACAGTGTCCCATATAGACACTGTGTGGCCATTATTCAATTCACCTTTTACGCCTAAGTTTTCTCCTAGTAGATCATTTTTCATCGTCTGTTTTAAATAACTTTTCAGCGCTCTGCTTTTGAAAACGTACTATGAGGTGCCCATTCAAAATATCGGGAAGTGTACGAAAAAATGGTTTCCTTCTATTTATTTGGAAGGAGGTGCCCATTTTTCACACACTCCTCTTAAATTGTTAATGGGCACCTATGGGGCACCAGACAGTACGATATTGCAGCGGGGGGGGGGGGTGTTAGGGATTGTTATGGTTAGGCATCTGGGGGGTGTAGGGGGATTCAGGGTTAGGCATCGGCTGGGGATAGATAACCACTTCAGCCTACAGATGTTTTCATCTTCAGAATGAAAACAATTTCCCCCTGTCAGCGCTCCTCCCATTAATTCACCAATAACTTTATCACTACTCAACACACGTAAATGATCTATATCTTAGATTTGGGGGCCCCTTCTCCTCTAGCTCCCCAACTGCAAGTGCAGCCAATTAGCAAAAAAACCTTCCTGTTTGCTCACAAACCATCCTTGCCACCTCCTCCCACCATGCAGAGTAGCGTAAGTGTCTAATTTTTTTCCTGCTTCCAGACGATGCTTCACAGCAGAACACTCTCTGCTGCCATTCGCCGGCTCCAGATCACATGACCTGCATGGGGTTCAGAGACCAAGGGGGCTCCATGCTATTATTTTTGCAGGGGGGGGGGGGCTCCTATTAAGTTTAGTTACGCCCCTAGATGGAAGCTTGAAAGGACAATCTACTTGTGCGGAGCAGTTGGTCAGGAACTGTTATCCCTGAGTTCCTGTTTGCCTTGATGTGCTCAGCCCGAAAGGAAATGCAACAAAGTCGTGATGAATACATTAGGGAAGGCAGTTGAGAAAAAATGATTATTTGGAGCTTTCTGAAAAGTTGCTGGTTTTGTTTCCAACAAAATTACTTACATACACTTCTGATTTGAAATTCTTCGGCTGACTATAATGGGAGATACTTTTAGGTCTGATTGCAGTGACGGGGGGAAAAAAAAGCCTGCTATTTATTTTCTGAGATTAAGTTCCATGGCAGGGCTTTGATGTTATACACTTTGTAATGTTCAGTACACAGATTGCAAAGAAGAGTGCTATTGTGATTGCATTATATACATTATGGATTGCAACCGCATTGTAAATGAGGCAACATTACTTCCCTGTCTATCTCTGCTGAGCTATAATTGCTTAGCAGAGTCACAAATACAAAAGAACGAAGCGTTGTTGGATAATAATAAATAAGGAAATGTGGTGTATTTTTTAAGGGTGCAGATCAGGGATGTTTTGTAAATCAATATCCAAGGGAAGAGCTACTGTAACAGACTGATTACCTATTAATAGTAATGGGCAAACTTCCCACGGTGGTGCAGTTCATTAGGTGAACGTTCGCCGCAAATCCAGACGTGAATGTGTATTTGCAAATGCATTCACCAGAGTGAACTACTTCCCTATTGGCCATACTAACCCAACTGACCTTAGTTTAGAGGAACAGTTTTGGGAAAAAGATTGCAGATGGCGAGTGTGCGCAATAGTTTGTGAAACTTTTTCTTACTGCAGTTGAGAGGTATACATGTCATTGATACGGGGTGGGTTTGGGGAGGGTTAAATGCTTTATTACACACTAAACAAGGGGAAACTGTACATGTAGTACAGAGAAGACTGTCAGCACCACCATGCGATTTCCCCGATGACCGCCATTTTTGTTAAACGACGAGCAATCGTTTCTGTGATCTCACCACATGGGCACAGGCTCTCAATTGTGCAGATGTTTAGCTATGCGCAACGATAATGACTGAAATGGTGAATTGGATACCCAACGAGTTCGCGCAAAGTACTGCAATTGCTTGAAGTCTTGTTCACGCCAGTAAAACATAGATGTTTTAGATGTAACATCTTGGGCTTGATTCACAAAGCTGGTGAAAAGCCCGTTATCACGCCTAAACTCAGTTTAGGCGTGACAAAATAAACTTGCGTGCAAAGTTTACAGCGCAACGCCATTAAACCCTATGCAACGTTTCGAGCGCACCGGACTTTGTGTGCGCAAAACTTTGCACGCAAGTTTTTCCATCAAAGCGGTGCTAACCTACTTAGTGCAATGCTTATCACGCCCAAAAGTCTTTAGGCGTGCTAACTAGATTAGCACCGCTTTGTGAATCAAGCCCCATGTGACATTGCCCATACCCGCTGGCATTAAGAGGGATCGGAACACTTGTTGTGGAGGTATGTCGCAACATCCATCTTCCTACATTGCTGTGGTGAGTATGGAGCTTATGGTGCAGAGGGAACTGCTTGAGCAACTACAATTTTTATTGTTTTTGCAGGCAGAGCCGGGACAAGGTCCTCCAGCACCCAAGGCTGAGACACCAAAGTGCGCCCCCCATCTCTCCCACCCCAGCTGTCACACACTGATTGCAATTAGACTAAGAGGCGCCACAGGGCCCACAACCTCCCCAACACAAATATAAATATAATGTGATTGAAACATAACAGTCAGCTGACAAACAGTAGACATATCGAAAAAGTGCTTAAGAGAAGTGAGAAGGCGCTTAAGAGAAGCTGGATCAGGTATTGGAGTTACTTAATACCACTGGATTATTCTAAAAGTACCTCAAGTCTACCTGTGAGAAAGCCCACCCACCACATCCCTTGTTCACAACTGTTCTGTAATGAGAAATGGGCTGGCATTCCTCTATACCGTTGTGCAGGACTGAGTCATTATTCGAAATGTTTAGTTGCAGTTATTACCATAAAAAAGGGGTCAATATTCACTAACGCTACTGAAGGTAAAGTTTCAAAAACTTTGAACACATATATATTAACTTTAGATATTTTCTTTTCTCAATAAAAAAACAAACAAATATACACACGGCTTTGGAAGGATTTGTTTAATTGGTTTTTCATTATTTAGTTTTAGAAATCACATGGAAACTAGATTATGCTTTAGGCACATGTGGCGGTTGTAGCCCTGGGAAACCTGGGCACTGCTATAGAGCCAATGCATACTATCAGCAATATGCAGATATCTGGCATGTAGCCAATGCAGTCACTGACTGCCAGTTTCCAACTCTATCTGCCATGAATAATGACAAAGGAAGGTGATTGCCAGTTAGGGTTAGTGGCTCAGTTAGGAGCTATTTTAGAAAGGATAATGTTAGGGGATACCACAGGGTAAGGTAGAATTTAAAGGACCACTACTGCATAAAATTATAAACTTTAATGTTACACACATACATAGGAAGTCAATTTCCCTGAGTAGTATGCACAATTTCATCTGTCGCTTACAGTAGGTCATAAAAATCTGACAGAATGGACTGGTTTTGGATTAGTCCATCCCCTCATAGGAGATTCTCAGGGTTTTCTTTTTTTTATTACAAAAGTACTTTCAGGAAAACATCTATACAAAGATGTCAGCCAGTCTCCCTACTCACTTGCACACTATTTTAGCATCTGGTATGAATAGGGTAGCATGGTGGAGTAGTGGTTAGCGCTCTTGCCTTGCGGTGCTGAGTTCCCAGTTGGAATCCCAGCCAGGGCACTACCTGCAAGGAGTTTGTATGTTCTCCCCATGTCTGTGTGGGTATCCTCTGGGTACTGCGGTCTCCTCCCACATCCTCAAAACATACAGGTAAGTTAATTGGCTTCCCTTTAAAGGGGAACTGAAGTAAGAGGTATATGGAGGCTGCCATATTTATTTTCTTTTAATCAATACCAGTTGCCTGGCAGCCCTGCTGGTCTATTTCTCTGCAGTATCTGAATAACACCAGAAACAAGCATGCAGCTAGTCTTGTCAGATCTGACTTTAAAGTCTAAAATACCTGATCTGCTGCATGCTTGTTCAGGGGCTATGGCTAATAGTATTAGAGGCAGATGTTCAGCAGGGCTGCCAGGCAACTGGTATTGCTTAAAAGGAAATAAACATGGCAGCTTCCATATACCTCTCTCTTCAGTTCCCCTTTAAATTGACCCTAGACTACGATACATGCACTACACAATATAGACAAATGACTATGGTAGGGATTAGATTGTTAGCTCCTGTGAGGGACAGTTAAGTTAAGTAAAAAGACAATATACTCTGTGGAGTGCTGCAGAAGATGTCAGGCTGTATAAATGCTAAATAATATTAATAATAATGAGCAACTACCATTTAGTAAGTGCTTTTGAACCTGTCAGATCTTTCAGATTTTTACTACTTACTGTAAGTAACAGCAACATAGAAAAATATATATATTTATATTGCAAATGTACATTTTATATACATGATCCATACACATTTTTGCGATAGAAGTGCTTTAATAATTAGGGTTAGGAGGTTAGGATTAAGTGTCAGAAAGGAATGCACATGAGGGTATATAAGGGTTAGGTGCTTTTTGGAAGGACATCACATTACAGGGGGGAGCGAGGGTTCACCATAAGGTAGGAGTTAACATTTGTGGGAAAGAGTTACAGTTAGGCATAAGGAAGGAGAATGGGATTGCTAGGGGAAACCCATTAATAAGAGAAATGTAGACAACCTAAATAAAAAAAAAGCAATTTACAGAATATCATTATTAACATTTTACTATTATTCTGGCTCAGCAGGGCCATTTTTAGACATAGAAGAAGACATAAGGTGCCTTTGCGTCTGGGCACCAATATGGCCAGAAATGGTGGCGTGTCTCAATAGACACCCACAGGAACTGGTGCTTCTAATCTGTTCAGGTCATATTTGTGTGGAATAACTCAAAGGGCCATATACTATTAACATTTCTCCTGAGATTTCTTCAAGGAGATACATTTTCATTTGATCTAATAATATTTTTTTCAGTACTTAGCAATTGAAAAAAGGGCTAAATAGTACGTAAAAAGGTAATATGAAATAGAGATGGCCCGAACGGTTCGCATTCGAACGCGAGCACGCGAACTTCAGTGGTTCGCGTTCACGGTAAACCGCAAACTATATGCAAGTTCGACCCGTCCTCTATACTACATCATTAGGCTCAACTTTGACCCTCTACATCACAGTCAGCAGACACATGGTAGCCATAAAAGGCAGGCAGCGTCGGCCATTTCCCTCACTCATGTGTCTGCAGTAATTAGAGGAGGGAGAGCTGCTGCAGAGACATAGGGAAAGCTCTTGGCTCTTGTTAGGCTTGTCAGCTTGCTCCTGCTAATACTTATTGCTAAAAAGCACCCCTTAACAGCTCTTTTGAGAGCTAATGTTGTTCTTGTGATCTATTCTTTTTTTGTGTGTGTGTCCCACTGACACTTGCATATACAGCCCTGTCAGTCAGTCGCAGCTGGCCCTTGGCTACTTGCTAATTCCTACTGTGCCACTGCCAGGCCCAGCACATTCAGTGCCTACCTTTTCCCTGCATGTGTGTGGCAGGCAGCTGCACATTTGTAATATTAATCACTGCATACCTGTTCATGTTTACTGCAGCTTCGTGACAGAAGCACGCAGTGTTATATACCAGTCACTGCACCTGTTCACGGTACCTGTGTGTATGACAGCTGCACATTTGTAATACCAATCACTGCATACATGTTCATGTTTAATGCAGCTGCATGACAGAAGCATGCAGTGTTAAATACCAGTCACTGCACCTGTTCACGGTACCTGTGTGTGTGTGACAGCTGCACATTTGTAATACCAGTCACTGCATACCTGTTCAGGTTTACTGCACCTGGGTGACAGAAGCACGCAGTATTATATACCAGTCACTGCACCTGTTCACGGTACCTGTGTGTGTGACAGCTGCACATTGTATTGATACTTTCAAAAGACCAAAGAAAAAACAAAGCAGACTGGCACTGCGGTCATGGGACTAAGTTAGAGGTGACAGTTGAACCAGGAGGAATCAGGGTATTCACCTTATGCGTGCACTGAATGCTGAAGCAAACATCAAATATACATGGAGTGAAGAGATTGAACCATCCGGCACTGCATGTCCAGGTTTCGCATATTAATCATTTATTGTATCCATTAGTCCGGTCACACAGACAAATCCATCAATAGTACATATGCATTGACATACCCTTCCTGTTCCTAGCTGTGGGGTAGTGTGGGAGCAGCGGTCTGCCTTAGGCAGACCGCTGCTCCCACACTACCCCACAGCTAGGAACAGGAAGGGTATGTCAATGCATATGTACTATTGATGGATTTGTCTGTGTGACCGGACTAATGGATACAATAAATGATTAATATGCTAAACCTGGACATGCAGTGCCGGATGGTTCAATCTCTTCACTCCATGTATATTGTATTGATACTAGTCACTGCATACCTGTTCAGTGCACATACGTGACTGCACGCAGTGTTATATTATATACCAGTCATGGCATACCTGTTCACTACACCTGTGTGACTGCACATTGTATTAGTCAAGTCAGTGCATACCTTTCACTTCATCCTCCCCAATATGGGCAACACAGGCAGAGGCAGAGGCAGGCCACCCGGCCGGCAGGTCTGTTTGAGGTCATGCTGACGTGATTTTGTGCAGCCCTGGACAGAAAGTACAGTGTTCAGAAGGTGCGTGCCATCAACCCCCAAGATTGTCAGGACGTAGTTGACTATTTAATACAGAACACCTCATCTTACTCAGCTTCCGCACAGAACCGTTGACATATCTTCCTCCTCCTGCTCTGATTCTGGCACCCCACTTAAAACTCAGTCGGCCGCCACCACCAAAGTGCCATCACCCCAGGGCTCAGCGGTGTGGACATTTTTTTGTGTGTCTGCCTCAGATGAGAGCAATGCCATCTGTACTCTCTGCCACCGAAAATGGAGCTGTGGAAAGACCAAGACCCGCGTAGGGACAACTTCCTTATGAAGGCACATGATGACCAGGGCAGCCATCAGGGGTGGGGGGGGGCACTGACACTGCAGTGAGGGGCCCAGGGCTTCTGGGGGCCCCGGCCCCCCAAAGCGCTGGAAGGGCCACATGTGCTGGCTGCGGGCCTGTGGCTAACTAACCGTCACACTGCGTTCCAGTACTGAGAGAAGAGTGACATCAGCACTTGAACGTGGGGAGCAGATGAGTGAGCCCGCTACAGCGAACTTTATATACTGGGGCATCACCTATATCTGGCTACAGGCTACCTATACTGGGCTACCACCTATACCTGGCTACCTATATTGGGAACAGAGGTGGACAAAAGAGGCACAGGGGGAACAGAGATGAGATGGGACCATGAGGTCACACAGAGGGACACTAAAGAGGCATAAACTGAGGTCACACAGAGGGGGACAAAAGAGGCACAGGAAGAAAAGAGGGGGACAAAAGAGAATGGATAAAGGATAATAACGGTCCTACAAGTCCCTATCTCATTTATTAACTGGAGACTACCTGTATTTTGCTAGTATTTGGCTCCACCCACAACATGCCATGGTCACGCCCACTTTTTGCCGCATCACACTGTACGTGCAGCTTTCTTCAGTGTCGGAGCCATGCACATTTTCGCAAAAGTGCACTTCCCGCACGGACACGGTGGTGGAGTGGCTAGTGGGCGGACACAGCAACCAGTGGGTGGGCCCAGGGAGGGGGGCCTAGGCCTGATGATGTGTGAGGGGCCCCAACATTTCTGATGGCGGCCCTGATGATGACAAAGCACAAACTGCAATGGGATGACCACCTGAGGAAAAGCAGCACACAAAAGCAAAGCCACACTCTGCAGTGGAAGATACCAGGCCGCAAATATTTCTCAAAAAAGGTGATACCTAAACTGTACCGTGATGTTGAAAGGCAAGTGGTGTCATCTCTGGCACACAGCATTGGGTCAAGGGTCCATCTAACCATGTGGTCTGCAAAGCACGGTCAGGCCTGCCCGAAGACTAAGTCAGTCCCCCCACACAGCATCTCTGCCTGCACGCTGTGTGACTGCCTGCCCCAAGTCTAAGTCGGTCCCCACTGTCCCCATACAGCATCTCTGCCTGCAGGCTGCTTGACTGCCTTCTCCTTCACCACCAACAGGGACCAGGACTCCAGGTGGATTCCTAAATTTTTAGGGCTGCTGCTAGCAGCGGCTGCTATAATAATTTTTCTGGTGCGTGTACATACCTGCCTAATTTTTCTGGCTGCACTGCGGCTGCAACAGCAAGACAAAAGGCATGTACATGTGTCAATTCCTATTCGTGATTGTTACCATGACGCGGTGAAGGGGCTTGCGTATCACAATGAAGCAATGACCGCCGGCTATATGAGTATGTCGGGGGCGGGGGGGGGATTTGTGCACCAGACGACGCCCGATAATTACCTTTTTTGCAGGGTTCTTTATATGTTTTTAAGGCATTCAGAGACAAAGGGGAAGTTTGTAATTATTGTCTTTTGCTGGTTTTTGGGCATCATGAAAAGTGTTTGTGCAAGGGGGGTGGCAGTTAGAGTTATTTGCTAGTTATCTTTTACACTTAATGCGTTAAGTGTGCGTAGTATGCGTTAGAACACATTGGTAAGCGTTTTTTCCATAGCAGAGCATTGTAAAAAATGTTTCAGTTAAAACGCGCATATTGGGAACTGTACCATAAGAACACATGGGCATTACTTTGAAAATCAGTTTTCTTTCAGTTAAATATAACTGAGAGCAACTGATTAAGTGTAAAAGGCCCTAAGGTGTTTGGAAAGGGGTTTGAGTGTGAGGGGGGGGGCAGTTTGGGTTAGGCAACACCAAGGGGTTCTTAGGGTTAGGCACTACTGAGGGGGTTTAGGGTTAGGCATCACCAGAGGGGTATTCGGATTAGGCACCACCAGGAGGAGGGGGGGTCTTAGGGTTAGGCACCACTAGGGAGGTTTAGGGTTAGGCACCACCAGAGGGGTCTTCAGATTAGGCACCACCAGGAGGGCGAGGGTCTTAGGGTTAGGCACCACTGGGGAGGTTTAGGGTTAGGCACCACCAGAGGGGTCTTCAGATTAGGCACGACCAGGAGGGGGGATCTTAGAGTTAGGCACCACGGGGGGAGTTAGGGTTGGGCATTGGGGAAGGGTTCTATGTGAGAGTATGGCTAGGTTTAGCTATAGTAAAATATCGGTAACAATTAAATATATTTTACTAATGAAAATGAACACTTTAAATAGTAGCGGATCAGTAAACTTAGCGATATTCTACTATCGGCACTGTCCCTGTGCCTGATTTCCATGGCGTACTAAATTCATTAAACTGATTTTGAGTAATTTCTTGATTAGTGGGAGCTTTAAAAGTATTTTATTGATGAGGTTTGAAAACATCTCCTTGGAGAAAACAGGAGAAAAGTTAATAGGATATGGCCCAAAGCATCCACAAACTTTCAAGAGCTGTGGTACATTCACATACGAAAAAGGTGGGAACTGTACTTTATAAAATCTCTGTAATGTGTACAAATAGCCTGCAGATGGTAATTTTTATTGACAAACGTGAACCTTGCTTCCGAAATACTAAATTCTAAATAAGACAAGATCTTCCGTTTAATGCAATACTTTAAATCCCTTCCTTGTGTCTTAGAATGAAAAGCAGCAGTTCTTCCTAAAGGTCTTTACAGACAGATTGAAGATCTGCAGTCTGTCCAGCCATTCTATCAGCTTGTATCTAAGGCAGTGTATCCTTTTAGGAGAGATGTCAGAGCTTATTTGTTCCAAGCTATAAAGTGAAGACAGACGGGATCAGAGGCCCACCTTATCCTTAAACAAGAATCTAAACCACCTGCAACACTTTCCCCAATTTCCTGCCTGGCAGATGAGACGTGTCAGTTGTCCCTACATCTGATGCTGATGATTTTATTCTGTGATACTAGATCAATTCATGAGAGTAATAACATGTCATAACAGACCTAACTGTCATACATAGAAAAGGTCAAACGCAAAATGAACCCAAATACAGGCACAGAATCTCAGAAACAAAGCAAGATGTGTTTCACACAGAAGATGGTTTTGAATTATCTTCATATGCTTCTTGGATCTTTGAAGACTGATTTGTTTTTAGAGAAGACAGTGGAGAGTTTAGAGCTCGCACATTTTTAGAACATAACGGTTAGCTCTAGCAGAGCAGCATATTTTAATAGAGAATGTTGTATTGCTTTTTTTTTTTTTTATCTCCGTAGGTATTAATTAGTACAGCGCTACAGCTATCTTCTTGGCTGCTTTTGTACTTTATCTACTATACATAACTGGAACTACTTACCCTATCAGAGATATGGGATGTGAATGGGCAGTGGCATAGTTAGGAGCTATGGGCCCCAGTGAAAGTTTTACATTGCCCCCCCCCCCCCCCCCAAGCACTCCATACACAACAATTGAAACAGCGCACCAAAACCTGCCAATGGCAACTACAGTGTCAGAGGTGCAAGAAGGGGATACAGAAATAGTTTGTTAATGATTACTACTATTTAAAGCATCTATAGAAGTGATTATTTCCAGCACAGGGCCAACAGAGAGCTAATATTGTGCTTAAGGGTGGGCCCCTCTGGCCCAAGGGCCCCGATGCAGTTGCAACCTCTGCACCCCCTATTGCTACGCCACTGTGAATGGGTGAAGGAAGAAAAAGGAAACTACTAAATCAGTCAATTTTTTTTAAATAATAATAATAATTATTATTATTATTTATTTAGCTCCATCCTCTTCCATGGCTAGTGGTTCCCCATATATGTTTCACTGGTCACTATTTATCTTTTACCACATTACATTTACCCATTTGACTCATGGTACCCCTGCCAGATTTTCCTGGTAGTCTAGTGGTCCCCCATATGTTTCCTTAGTGGCCCCCTATACAGTTACCTGGTGGTCTAGTCGTTTTGCAAATGCTTCTCTGGTGGTATAAATGTCCCCCATATTTGTCCCTGGTGTCTAATGGCTTCCATATAATCTCATCCTTGTTGGTCTAGTGATATGCACTGGTCTAGTGGTCCCCTATACGTTTTCCTGGTGTCTAGCAGTTTCCTATATGTTCCCCTAGTGTCTAGTGGCCACATATATGTTTCCCTGGTATATCGAGTAGTCCCCTATACATTTCCCTGGTGTCTAGTGGTTCTGCTCTATGTTTTGTTGGTGTTTGGTTGTCCCCTTCATGTTTATACATTTCCCTGGTGTCTAGTGGTTCCTTATACAATTCACTTATGTCTATTAGAGTTGGGCCGAACCTCCGATTTTAGGTTCGTGAACCGGGTTCGCGAACTTCCGCGGAAGGTTCGGTTCGCGTTAAAGTTCGCAAACCGCAATAGACTTCAATGGGGATGCGAACTTTGAAAAAAAAAAATTATGCTGCCCACAAAAGTGATGGAAAAGATGTTTCAAGGGGTCTAACACCTGGAGGGGGGCATGGCGGAGTGGGATACATGGCAAAAGTCCCCGGGAAAAATCTGGATTTGATGCAAAGCAGCGTTTTAAGGGCAGAAATCACATTGAATGCTAAATGACAGGCCTAAAGTGCTTTAAAACATCTTGCATGTGTATACATCAATCAGGTAGTGTAATTAAGGTACTGCTTCACACTGACACATTGAACTCACCGTGTAACGCACCGCAAACAGCTGTTTGTGTAGTGACGGCAGTGGCGGGTTCACTGAACAGGAATACAGTGGCGGGTTCACAGAACAGGTATGCAGTGGCAGGTTCACTGAACAGGTATACAGTGGCGGGTTCACTGAACACAACAGGTATGCAGTGGCAGGTTCACTGAACAGAACAGGTATGCAGTGGCGTGTTCACTGAACAGAACAGGTATGCAGTGGCGGGTTCACAGAACAGGTATACAGTGGCAGGTTCACTGAACAGAACAGGTATGCAGTGGCGGGTTCACTGAACAGGTATACAGTGGCGGGTCCACTGAACAGAACAGGTATGCAGTGGCAGGTTCACTGAACACAACAGGTATGCAGTGGTGGGTTCACAGAACAGGTATGCAGACGTGGGTACACAGAACAGGTATGCAGTGGCAGGTTCACTGAACAGGTATGCAGTGGTGGGTTCACTGAACAGGTATGCAGTGGTGGGTTCACAGTACAGGTATGCAGTGGTGGGTTCACAGAACAGGTATGCAGTGTTGGGTTCACTGAACAGGTATGCAGTGGTGGGTTCACAGTACAGGTATGCAGTGGTGGGTTCACAGAACAGGTATGCAGCCAGGAACAAGCTAAGCCTAACTAATCTTTCCCTATGAGAGACAGTCTGCAGCAGCTCGCCCTACTCTCACTAATGCAGGCACACGAGTGACCGTAATGGCCGCCGCTGCCTGCCTTATATAAGGGGGGTGGGGCTCCAGGGGCTAGTGTAGCCTAATTGGCTACACTGGTAGAGTTGGGCCGAACCTCCGATTTTAAGTTCGCGAACCCTGTTCGCGAACTTTCGCAAAAGGTTCGGTTCGCGAAAAAGTTCGCGAACCGCAATAGACTTCAATGGGGAGGCGAACTTTCAAAGTTTAAAAGTTTCTATCAGCTGGAAAAATGATAGAAAACATGTTTCAAAAGCTCTAATACCTGGAGCCACACCTAATTGAGTGAAATACACATCTCTGCTGGAGGACCCACCCCCCCCTCCCAGCAAGGTCCTTTATACCATTTGCCTATCTACACTAATTAGTTATGGGACAGCTGCTACACACTCTGCTAGGAAGATTTTAACCTCCCTCCTCCCGCCAACCTTTTCCCTCCTCCCTCCTACCGGAGGGAGGAGGGTCTCTTCTGGCAGGGAATTATACTACTTTAAAAGCCAGTATACATCATACCATAGCTGGGAATCGAACCCAGATGTCACTGTGTAGTGGACACGTCACCCTAAGCACTGTACCACTACAGTAGTAAGTGAAGCTAGCCGAAAATGTACCATTAATGCTCAATGCAATAGAACCATTAGGTTGCTTAAAGGAGAACTGTAGTGAGAGGTATATGGAGGCTGCCATATTGATTTCCTTTTAAGCTATACCAGTTGCCTGGCAGCCCTGCTGATCTATTTGGCTGCAGTAATAATAATAATAATAATCCAAACATTTGTATAGCACTTATCTCCTGTCAGACTCAAAGCGCTCAAGAGCTGCAGCCACAGGGACACGCTCAAGAGGCCACCCTGCAGTGTTAGGGAGTCTTGCCTTGAACTCCTTACTGAATAGGTACTTGACCTAGCCAGGATTCAAACCCTGGTCTCCCATGTCAAAGGCAGAGGCCTTAACCAGTACACTATCCAGCCACTGTAGTGTGAATCCCACCAGAAACAAGCATGCAGCTAATCTTGTCAGATCTTACAAAAATGTCAAACTGTTGTTTGTTCAGGGTCTAGGGCTAAAAGTATTGGAGGCAGAGGATCTGCAGGATAGCCAGGTAACTGGTATTGCTTAAAAGGAAATCAATATGGTAGCCTCCATATACCTTTCACTACAGTTCTCCTTTAAAGGGAACCTTAACTGAGAGTGATATGGCTGTTTCCTGTAAACAATACCAGTTGCCTGGCAGTCCAGCTGATCTTTGTGACTGCAATAGTGGCTGAATCACACCCTGAAACAAGCATGCAGCTAATCCAGTCTGACTTCAGTCAGAGCACCTGATCTGCATGCTTGTTCAGGGGCTGTGGCTAAAAGTATTAGAGACACAGGATCAGCAGGCGATTCAGGCAACTGGTATTATTTTAAAAGGAAAAATCCATATCCTTCTCCGTTTAGGTTCCCTTTAAGGATTTGTAGCATAAAAGCCAACTCACATTGGCTGGGATTTGAACCTGGGTCTCAATGTATGGTGGACAAGCACACTATCCACTATACCAACTGAAGCTGGCCTGAAATTGCTGGCCTGAAATTGCTGGCCTGAAATTGCTGGCCTGAAATTGCTGGCCTGAACCAGCAATTTCAGGCCAGCAATTTCAGGCCAGCAATTTCAGGCCAGCAATTTCAGGCCAGCAATTTCAGGCCAGCAATTTCAGGCCAGCAATTTCAGGCCAGCTTCAGTTGGTATAGTGGATAGTGTGCTTGTCCACCATACATTGAGACCCAGGTTCAAATCCCAGCCAATGTGAGTTGGCTTTTATGCTACAAATCCTTAAAGGGAACCTAAACGGAGAAGGATATGGATTTTTCCTTTTAAAATAATACCAGTTGCCTGAATCGCCTGCTGATCCTGTGTCTCTAATACTTTTAGCCACAGCCCCTGAACAAGCATGCAGATCAGGTGCTCTGACTGAAGTCAGACTGGATTAGCTGCATGCTTGTTTCAGGGTGTGATTCAGCCACTATTGCAGTCACAAAGATCAGCTGGACTGCCAGGCAACTGGTATTGTTTACAGGAAACAGCCATATCACTCTCAGTTAAGGTTCCCTTTAAAGGAGAACTGTAGTGAAAGGTATATGGAGGCTACCATATTGATTTCCTTTTAAGCAATACCAGTTACCTGGCTATCCTGCAGATCCTCTGCCTCCAATACTTTTAGCCCTAGACCCTGAACAAACAACAGTTTGACATTTTTGTAAGATCTGACAAGATTAGCTGCATGCTTGTTTCTGGTGGGATTCACACTACAGTGGCTGGATAGTGTACTGGTTAAGGCCTCTGCCTTTGACATGGGAGACCAGGGTTCGAATCCTGGCTAGGTCAAGTACCTATTCAGTAAGGAGTTCAAGGCAAGACTCCCTAACACTGCAGGGTGGCCTCTTGAGCGTGTCCCTGTGGCTGCAGCTCTTGAGCGCTTTGAGTCTGACAGGAGAAAAGTGCTATACAAATGTTTGGATTATTATTATTATTATTACTGCAGCCAAATAGATCAGCAGGGCTGCCAGGCAACTGGTATAGCTTAAAAGGAAATCAATATGGCAGCCTCCATATACCTCTCACTACAGTTCTCCTTTAAGCAACCTAATGGTTCTATTGCATTGAGCATTAATGGTACATTTTCGGCTAGCTTCACTTACTACTGTAGTGGTACAGTGCTTAGGGTGACGTGTCCACTACACAGTGAGATCTGGGTTCGATTCCCAGCTATGGTATGATGTATACTGGCTTTTAAAGTAGTATAATTCCCTGCCAGAAGAGACCCTCCTCCCTCCGGTAGGAGGGAGGAAGGAGGAATTAAAACTCTCTAGCAGAGTGTGTACCAGCTGTCCCATAATTAGTGTAGGCAGACAACTGAGTCAAATGGTATAAAGGACCTAGCTTGAAGGGAGGGTGGACGGGTCCTCAAGCAGTGTGTTTGACCATAACATGGCTGCTGACAGTGAAATGGAGGGTAAAAATTTTGTTTTTTGATGCGAACTGGGCGAAGCGAACTGGGCGAAGCGAACTGGGCGAAGCGAACTTCCGCAAACATTCGCCTGCGGGTGGCGAACGCAAACCACCGAAGTTCGCCGGGAACCGTTCGCCGGCGAACCGTTCGGCCCAACTCTATACACTGGGCCTGCTGACTGTGATGTAGAGGGTCAAAGTTGACCCTCCATGTGCATTATGGGGCGAACCGAACTTCCGCAAAGGTTCGCCTGCGGGACGCGAACGCGAACCACGGAAGTTCGCATGGAACCGTTCGCAGGCGAACCGTTCGGCCCAACTCTATACACTGGGCCTGCTGACTGTGATGTAGAGGGTCAAAGTTGACCCTCCATGTGCATTATGGGGCGAACCGAACTTCCGCAAAGGTTCGCCTGCGGGACGCGAACGCGAACCACGGAAGTTCGCATGGAACCGTTCGCAGGCGAACCGTTCGGCCCAACTCTAATGTCTATTAGTTCTTATAATGTTTATCTAGTGTCTAGATACCCCTATATTTTTCCCTGGTGTCTAGTGGCCCCCTATATGTTTTCCTGGTGTCTAGTGATTCCTCTTATGTTCTTCTGGTATCTAGAGGTTCACCATATGTTTCCCCTGATGTCTAGTGGTCTCCCTTATACAGTGGGATGAAAAATTTGGGCAACCTTGATAATCATCATGATTTTCCTGTATAAATCGTTGGTTGTTACGATAAAAAATGTCATTTTAAATATATCATATAGGAGACACACACAGTGATATTTGAGAAGTGAATTGAAGTTTATTGGATTTACAGAAGGTGTGCAATAATAGTTTAAACAAAACTAAGCAGGTGAATAAATTTGACTACCACAAAAAATAAATGAAATCAATATTAACCTCCTTGGCGGTAACCCCGAACGTAGTTCGGGGTAAGCCGCCGGAGGGTGCCGCTCAGGCCCTGCTGGGCCGATTTGTTTAATTTTTTTTTTGCTGGACGCAGCTAGCACTTTGCTAGCTGCGCCAGCACACTGATCGCCGCCGCCCCGCTCACGATCGCCGCTATCAGTCGCGCCGCACGCCCCCCGCCCAGACCCCGTGCGCTGCCTGGCCAATCAGTGCCAGGCAGCGCCGAGGGGTGGCCCGGGACTCCCAATGACGTCCCGACGTCAGTGACGTCGGTGACGTCATCCCGCCCCGTCTTTGAACGGGATTTCCTGATCGGAGATCGCCGAAGGCGATCAAAGAGGGCGGGGGGATGCCGCTGAGCAGCGGCTATCATGTAGCAAGCCCTGGGCTCGCTACATGATATAGGAAAAAAAAAAAAAAAAAAAAACTGCTGCGCTCCCTCCTGGCAGATTTTTTTATACCGCCAGGAGGGTTAAGTAGATCCTCCTTTTGCAGAAATTACGGCCTCTAAATGCTTCCTGTAGGTTCCAATGAGAGTCTGGATTCTGCTTGAAGGTATTTTGGACCATTACTCTTTACAAAACATCTCTAGTTCATTCAGGTTTTATGGCTTCTGGGCATGAATAGCTCTCATTAACTCACACCACAGATTTTCAGTTATTTTCAGGTCTGGGGACTGAGATGACCATTCCAGAACATTGTACTTGTTCCTTTGCATGAATGGCTTAGTTGATTTTGAGCAGTGTTTAGGGTCGTTGTCTTGTTGAAAGATCCAGCCCTGGCGCAGTTTCAGCTTTGTCACTAATTCCTGGACATTGGTCTCCAGAATCTGCTGATACTGAGTGGAATCCATTCATCCCTCAAATTTGACAAGATTCCCAGTCCCTGCACTGGCCAGTGGCCACACAGCCCCACAGCATGATGGAACCACCACCATATTTTACTGTAGGTAGCAGGTGTTTTACTTGGAATGCTGTGTGTTTTTTCCTCCATGCATACCACCCCTTGTTATGCCCAAATAACTCAATTTTAGTTTCATCAGTCCACAGCACCTTATTTCAAAATGAAGCTGGTTTGTCCACATGTGCTTTAGAATACCTCAAGCGGCTCTGTTTGTGCTGTGGGCAGAAAAAAGGCTTCCTCTGCATCACTCTCACATACAGCATCTCCTTGTGTAAAGTGCGCCAAATGGTTGAACGATGCACAGTGACTCCATCTGCAGCAAGATAATGTTGTAGATCTTTGGTGCTGGTCTGTGGGTTGACTCTGACTGTTCTCACTATTCGTCGCTTTTGTTTATCCGAGATTTTTCTTGGTCTTCCACTTCGAGCCTTAACTTGAACTGAGCCTGTAGCCTTCCATTTCCTCAATATGTTCCTAACTGTGGAAACAGACAGCTGAAATCTCTGAGACAGCTTTCCGTATCCTTCCCCTAAACCATGATGGTGAACAATCTTTGTCTTCAGGTCATTTGAGAGTTGTTGTGAGACCTCTATGTTGCTACTCTTCAGAGAAAATTAAAAGAGGAGGGAAACTTACAATTGACCCCCTTAAATACTGTTTCTCATAATTGCATTCCCCTGTGTATGTAGGTCAGGGGCCACTGAGCTTACCAAGCCAATTAAAGTTCCAATAATTAGTTCTAAAGGTTATGGAATCAATAAAATGACAACAGTGACCAAATTTATGCACCTGTCTTATTTTACTTAAACAATTATTGCGCACTTTCTGTAAGTCCAATAAACTTAATTTCACTTCTCAAATATCACTGTGTGTGTCTCCTATATGATACATTTAAACAACATTTTTTATCGTAACAACCAACGATTTATACAGGAAAATAATGACGATTAACAAGGTTGCCCAAACGTTTGCATCCCACTGTATATCCCTGGTATCTAGCATCCCCCTAGTGATCTCCCTTCCATCTTTCATATGCAGAAATAGGCAGCAGGAAGTGATGCTGGGGTAAGTATGATTCGTCTCCTCTAATTCCAGTCCTGGTTTTATGGCATCATAACACCAGTACATGGTTCTTGTGGCTGGCTGTGGTGCTGAACAGAGGGGAGCTACGATTGTCAGTGAAATGAGGAGAGGTGAGAGATACTCCAGCATCACTTCCGGCTATCGATCTCTGCATGAAGGGTGGAATAGGAGACTGGATTCCAAGGAGAGCTTCCCTGGCTAGTAAAGGTAAGATGAAGGGGTGAATGTGTAGCTGCAATATATCTAAGTCCTGGAGCACACAGAGGCTCTAGAAATGAGATAGATATACTGTAGCAGAGACACAAGTGGTTAAACTTTTCTATGTACCGATATGACACAGTAAAGGTTACCAAATATTTGTCTCCTAACAGTGGACATAAAAAAAAATGAAGCCTAGGTTTGCTTAGTCATTTATGTTCTCCAGTGTTTCCCATTATTCTCAAATCCCGTAGAATCACATTTCCAGGTTCCACCTTAATCTCAATTTGCTATGGGTGAAAAACTACAGGTACTCTTAAATTGGACAGGGGCTACTTCTTAACAGATGTCCACACCTGAATGCTGGCCCGGTAAAACTCAGCATACCATAATAGGTGGAGGCATAAGATGAGAACTTTATGCATCATAGCGATGTATACTTTCTTCCCCCAAATAGGCAATCACTAGTGAGGGGTTAACTTGCTCTCTGAGTTGTGTTCCAGGATGACTACAATCTATCATGAATGCCTTCAAGAGATGTACAAGTGTGTACAGTACATTAGCGCATGCTTGGGGGTGGCAGAAACGTGTCTGTATGGTAATATATCTGAGTGGACCGAAAATAAATTTGGCCAGCGATGAGCAATGACAAGCACCTGGAAGTCGGAACTGTGAACATGGTGCGGAGCTGGGATCGCTGCCCTCCACATTCATATTTAATGCACATACATGGACTCCTGGCTGACTGAGCTCACATCCATCTGTTCAAATGGCTCCATGCCTGGTCCAAGATCTGCCAGTCTCCTTGACAAAGAGCGGAGGTGCCATTCAGTGCGTGGTTTGTGGGGGGCAGCTGGCGTGACACATAAGCATCATCCTCTCTCTCATCAGTGGGACGTCCAATGTTCCTGCCAGCACGGCCTGCAAAATGCCACTCTGCCCTTTTGAATCAAATGTAATATTCATCTGCACTACAGAAGATCGCTGTAACTGTACAGAACAAACAACAGAAATGACACCATGTAGTTTTTGTAATTTTGGACGTTAGTACAAACATGTTGAAGTCAATGCCCTTAAAAAAAGTTACTGTAAAGCTACAGACTCATTTTAAAGATGGAGGGGAGGGGGAATAAAAAAATCTACATAACTGGGGCTTCCTCCATCACCCTCACCCTCACTGCCCATGAAAAAAGGGCACAGTGAAAAAAGAGTTTGGCTTAATAACGAAATGGTGTGGTCTGATAACTATAAACATTGTTGTCAAACTTTGTTACCAATAAATACCCTTTCTAAAAACAGACAGGAAAAATAATGAAAAGATATCAATGTTAAAAATCGTTACGTAATTCAACAATACAGCTTAACCCAACCCTACTCTCACACAGAACCTTCCCCTGGTGGTGCCTAAAGCTAACCACTCCCCTGGTGGTGCCTAACCCCAACCCCCCCCCCCCCCCCCCGGTGGTGTCTAGCCCTAACCTCCCTGGTGGTGCCTTAACCTAACCACCCCCCTGGTGGTGCCTAACCCTAACCACCCCCCTTGGTGTTGCATAAAATTAACCGCTGCCTGGGTGGTGCCTAACCCTAGCCACTCCCACTGGTGTTGCCTAACCCTAATCACTCCTTCTGCATAAACACCCTTTTACACATAGAAACGATAATATTTTTCATAATGTAAAATCTGTACATATAAACAAAATAATATGACAAAACTATAACGTTGCAAGCTTCTAAAATGGTAACTACTTCAAAAACTTTAATGTTCTAATGTAGTTAACGATATTTTTCACAGCGCCCTTTTTCGCTGTATGAACGATAATTGCATTCAAGTCTATAGTGGCGCCCTTTTCGTCCACCCTCCTCCTGCACCCTTTTTTCCTGAAACCCTCCAGGCTGATTGCTCCCTCACGGTCCTCGTGCACCCCCTGGATCCTCCACAAATCAGGCTTGTAAGTCCTTCAGTTAGGGCCAGTCGACGCAGGTGCAGTCCAGTCATGCTTGCTCCCCTATTGTGTTCCCAAGTGCCAGGAGCATTCCGGGCCTACGCGGTGCTGCAGCACAGGCCCTGGATGCTCCTGGCCATGGGAGGACGGCGAGGGAGAGATTACCCTGGAGGGAGCTGGAGGAAGCCCTAGTTTTGTATAATTGTTTTTTATACTCCCATCTCAGGTACACTTTAAAATGAGTCTGTGGCTTTACATTAGCTTTTTTTTAGGGCATTGACTCCTCAACGTGTTTATACTACTGCCCAAGATTATAAATCGACATTGTGTTGTTTCTGTTGTTTTTTCTGTACAGTATTGCCTACTGCGCAGGTGCAGACCACCTGGCGACGGGAACGCAACGAAAGCAACTGCAAGACTAAGCTGCGCATGCACAGTACACCCCAGACTGAGGTCTTACGTAGTTGAATTGCAGAGGGTCCAGGCAGAGCAAGAGGATGGCAAGGAAGCAATCAGCCAGGAGGGGGCTGGAGGAAGCCCCAGGCATGTATAATTTTCTCACACCCCCCACCCCCATCTCAGGTTTAGAGATGGGCCGAACCTCCGATTTTAGGTTCGCGAACCCTGTTCGCGAACTTCCGCGAAAGGTTCGGTTCGCGAAAAAGTTCGCGAACCACAATAGACTTCAATGGGGAGGCGAACTTTAAAAGTTTTAAAAAATTCTATCAACTGGAAAAATGATAGAAAACATGTTTCAAAAGCTCTAATACCTGGAGCCCCACCTAATTGAGTGAAACACACATCACTGCTGGAGGACCCACCCTCCCTCCTCCAAGCAAGGTCCTTTATACCATTTGCCTACCTACACTAATTAGTTATGCTACACACTCTGCTAGGGAGATTTTAATTGGCCTCCTCCCTCCTCCCCTTCTACCTATTCCCTCCTACCGGAGGGAGGAGGGTCTCTTCTGCCAGGGAATTATACTATTTTAAAAACCAGTATACATCATACCATAGCTGGTACATCATACCATAGCTGGGAATACATACATGAGTATACATCATACCATAGCTGGGGATACATACATGAGTATACATCATACCATAGCTGGGGATACATACATGAGTATACATCATACCATAAAAGAAAATGGAGCGCACAATAGTGCATTACCAGTGTTGGTTTTTTTATTTCAAACTTTCAATGTTATACTTCACAAGACGGCTCTCCCCTACCACCGGGTCCCGCGCTGCTGGCCACAGTGCGCTGCTGCCGCCCTGCCTGGGATAGTAAGCGGTTGGCTCTACCGCTGAGAAGCGTTTTTAAAACTTGAATCTTGTGAGTATAACATTGAAAGTTTGAAATAAAAAAACCAACACTGGTAATGCACTATTGTGCGCTCCATTTTCTTTTATAGATTAACTTCCTTGCCCTAAATATTTGGAGCGGCACAGTACATTATCTCCCCAAGATAAGAAGATTGACAAATTGTATTTGTGACTGCCATTACCAGACAGGAGCGCAAGGATTTTTGCTGTTTTCATACATCATACCATAGCTGGGAATCGAACCCAGATCTCACTGTGTGGTGGGCACGTCACCCTAAGCACTGTACCACTACAGAAGTAAGTGAAGCTAGCCTAAAATTTAACATTTATGCTCAATGCAATAGAACCATTAGGTTGCTTAAAGGAGAACTGTAGTGAGAGGTATATGGAGGCTGCCATATTGATTTCCTTTTAAGCTATACCAGTTGCCTGGCAGCCCTGCTGATCTATTTGGCTGCAGTAATAATCCAAACATTTGTATAGTGCTTTTCTCCTGTCGGACTCAAAGCGCTCAAGAGCTGCAAGCCACAGGGACGCGCTCAAAAGGCCACCCTGCAGTGTTAGGGAGTCTTGCCTTGAACTCCTTACTGAATAGGTACTTGACCTAGCCAGGATTCAAACCCTGGTCTCCCATGTCAAAGGCAGAGCCCTTAACCAGTACACTATCCAGCCACTGTAGTGTGAATCACACCAGAAACAAGCATGCAGCTAATCTTGTCAGATCTTACAAAAATGTCAAACACCAGATCTGCTGCATGCTTGTTCAGGGTCTAGGGCTAAAAGTATTGGAGGCAGAGGATCTGCAGGATAGCCAGGTAACTGGTATTGCTTAAAAGGAAATCAATATGGTAGCCTCCATATACCTTTCACTACAGTTCTCCTTTAAAGGGAACCTTAACTAAGAATGATATGGATGTTTCCTGTAAACAATACCAGTTGCCTGGCAGTCCAGCTGATCTTTGTGACTGCAATAGTGGCTGAATCACACCCTGAAACAAGCATGCAGCTAATCCAGTCTGACTTCAGTCAGAGCACCTGATCTGCATGCTTGTTCAGGGGCTGTGGCTAAAAGGGGTACATCAAAAAAGGGCGTCGGGAAAAAAGGGCGCGTGGTGTAAACGATAAACAGTATTATCGTTTATTGAAATATTGTGTAGAATTTCGTTTAGAAATAGTGTTTTAAGAATTTATAAATCACTAAATAATGTGTATGAGATCGGCAATTCTTAAAACGTTAATCTTCCCTATTTGTAAACTGAAACTTATTTTAACGTTTGTTAAAAACCCTCCCTGTACCTCTCCCTAACCCCTAGACCCCCTGTTGGTGCCTAAACCTAAGACCCCCCTGTTGGTGCCTAAACCTAAGACCCCCCTGTTGGTGCCTAAACCTAAGACCCCCCTGTTGGTGCCTAAACCTAAGACCCCCCTGTTGGTGCCTAAACCTAAGACCCCCCCTGTTGGTGCCTAAACCTAAGACCCCCCAGTTGGTGCCTAAACCTAAGACCCTCCTGTTGGTGCCTAAACCTAAGACCCCCCTGTTGGTGCCTAAACCTAAGACCCCCCTGTTGGTGCCTAAACCTAAGACCCCCCAGTTGGTGCCTAAACCTAAGACCCCCCTGTTGGTGCCTAAACCTAAGACCCCCCTGTTGGTGCCTAAACCTAAGACCCCCCTGTTGGTGCCTAAACCTAAGACCCCCCAGTTGGTGCCTAAACCTAAGACCCCCCTGTTGGTGCCTAAACCTAAGACCCCCCTGTTGGTGCCTAAACCTAAGACCCCCTATGGATAATAATGTTTTACAGACATTAATAAATAAAAAATGTAAATAAAAAATGTAATTAATTTTTTTGGGTGGATAATAATGTTTTAGAAATGTTTTATAAATAATGATTTAGTATCTTTATAAACGTTATTCGTCACGGGCTGATTTTGTAAAGTTAAATCATCACAAACATAGTCATAAATCCTTAAAATTCTCCGGGCGCCGTTTGTTAAAACGTTAATAATCCCGGGCGCCTTTTTCTCCCTGTTCGGCGCCCGATAAACGATATTTATAATGGGAGTGAATGAAGCGCCCTTTTTGTCCACTTGTCTCATGCGCCCAAATCTACTGCTTCCAGCTAAAAGTATTAGAGACACAGGATCAGCAGGCGATTCAGGCAACTGGTATTATTTTAAAAGGAAAAATCCATATCCTTCTCCGTTTAGGTTCCCTTTAAGGATTTGTAGCATAAAAGCCAACTCACATTGGCTGGGATTTGAACCTGGGTCTCACTGTATGGTGGACAAGCACACTAACCACTATACCAACTGAAGCTGGCCTGAAATTGCTGGCCTGAAATTGCTGGCCTAAAATTTACTATTTATGCTCAATACAAGAGAAAAAGTAGACAAGACAAATAACATTTATATCACACTTTTCTCCTGGCGGACTCAAAGGACCAGAGCAGCAGCCACTAGGGCATGCTCTATAGGCAGTAGCAGTGTTAGGAAGACTTGCCTAAGGTCTCCTACTGAGTAGGTGCTGGCTTACTGAACAGACAGAGCTGAGATTTGAACTCTGGTCTCCTTTGTCAGAGGCAGCACCCTTATCCATTACACCATGCAGCCACTGCTTACAGCTATTTAGCCAGACATGGCCTTCTCTTTTGTGTTATTTGTCTTGTCTACTTTTTCTCTTGTATTGAGCATAAATAGTAAATTTTAGGCCAGCAATTTCAGGCCAGCTTCAGTTGGTATAGTGGTTAGTGTGCTTGTCCACCATACAGTGAGACCCAGGTTCAAATCCCAGCCAATGTGCGTTGGCTTTTATGCTACAAATCCTTAAAGGGAACCTAAACGGAGAAGGATATGGATTTTTCCTTTTAAAATAATACCAGTTGCCTGAATCGCCTGCTGATCCTGTGTCTCTAATACTTTTAGCCACAGCCCCTGAACAAGCATTCAGATCAGGTGCTCTGACTGAAGTCAGACTGGATTAGCTGCATTCTTGTTTCAGGGGGTGATTCAGCCACTATTGCAGTCACAAAGATCAGCTGGACTGCCAGGCAACTGGTATTGTTTACAGGAAACATCCATATAATTCTTAGTTAAGGTTCCCTTTAAAGGAGAACTGTAGTGAAAGGTATATGGAGGCTACCATATTGATTTCCTTTTAAGCAATACCAGTTACCTGGCTATCCTGCAGATCCTCTGCCTCCAATACTTTTAGCCCTAGACCCTGAACAAGCATGCAGCAGATCTGGTGTTTGACATTTTTGTAAGATCTGACAAGATTAGCTGCATGCTTGTTTCTGGTGTGATTCACACTACAGTGGCTGGATAGTGTACTGGTTAAGGGCTCTGCCTTTGACATGGGAGAGCAGGGTTTGAATCCTGGCTAGGTCAAGTACCTATTCAGTAAGAAGTTCAAGGCAAGACTCCCTAACACTGCAGGGTGGCCTCTTGAGTGCGTCCCTGTGGCTTGCAGCTCTTGAGTGCTTTGAGTCCGACAGGAGAAAAGCACTATACAAATGTTTGGATTATTATTATTACTGCAGCCAAATAGATCAGCAGGGCTGCCAGGCAACTGGTATAGCTTAAAAGGAAATCAATATGGCAGCCTCCATATACCTCTCACTACAGTTCTCCTTTAAGCAACCTAATGGTTCTATTGCATTGAGCATAAATGTTAAATTTTAGGCTAGCTTCACTTACTTCTGTAGTGGTACAGTGCTTAGGGTGACGTGCCCACCACACAGTGAGATCTGGGTTTGATTCCCAGCTATGGTATGATGTATACTCATGTATGTATCCCCAGCTATGGTATGATGTATACTCATGTATGTATTCCCAGCGATGGTATGATGTATACTGGTTTTTAAAATAGTATAATTCCCTGGCAGAAGAGACCCTCTTCCCTCCGGGAGGAGGGAGGTGGCCAATTAAAATCTCCCTAGCAGAGTGTGTAGCAGCTGTCCCATAACTAATTAGTGTAGGCAGACAACTGAGTCAAATGGTATAAAAGACCTAGCTTGAAGGGAGGGTGGGCGGGTTCTCTAGCACTGAAAGCAGTGTGTTTGACAATAACATGTCTGCTGACAGTGAAATGTAGGGTAAAAATTTTGCTCAATACAGCATTATGGGGCGAATCGAACTTCCGCAAAAGCGAACCCCCAAAGTTCGCCTGGAACCGTTCGGCCCATCTCTACTCAGGTTCCCTTTAAGTATTTTATTTATTTATTACATTATCTTTAACCCTTTTAAGACCAAGGGCATTAGAGTTTCATCCTTTGTGTGGCTGCCTGTTGATGACAGGACATAACTCTAACGCCCTTGAAGTCCTGTCATATGACAGCTGACATCTCCCCTCATTGATCAGGAGTCATGGCAAATGGCTCCTAATCACATGATCACTACGATCGCTGCCAATGATAGTGATCACTGAAGCGGGCGGATGAAGGGGAAGAAGAGGATCCACTCATCTTCCTGACACTCCCCCGGTGATCGTCACTCCCCCTCCGCTCTGCCCGGCATCCATCCTCACTCTGTTCCTAAGTTGCTGATGTCATCAAGACCTGGAACTTAATGGCAGTGTGAGGTCGCATGATGGGAGGAAAGAGGAGCCGGGGAGAGCTGAGCCAGGCAAACTGCTCTGGTCCCGAAGGGGGAATTAAATGACCGGTCCCCAAAGAGTTAAAGATAGTTTCAGGTAACATTTTAGGAACAAAAGCTGTACAGATATCCTGCTCAGCTCACAGCTGATCAGCCTTCTTCTTTATATGGAGAGGAAAAGAGGAAGAACAAGAGAGCATCAACCACCTGCAAGATCTATATTAGAAATTCCAATAGGAATTATAGCAGTATGGGAGAACTTCCCTGGTGTATTAATGAAGAAGTGGTCTAAAACATTTGGGGGCATCTGTACACACTTCAGATTATTAGCCATTCAGAAACAATCTTTTCATCCGAGGGATCCAATTCTCTTTTTTTCTCCTAAGTTTTCTCCTAGGTCATATTTTCACATCTTATCAATAAAATCCCTTTTAAGCCACTAAGCATGCAAGAAAATACTCTTAATAATGATGACAGCACTTTCTCACCTACTCTTTGGTATGTTTACAATAGCATAGTCCCCTATTAGTATAGAAAAATATATATATTATGCACCTGTCTGGCCAGAGCAACCAATCAGAACCCTTTATTTAAAATGCATAGAAAATAAGGTAATTGTTAAACAAAAATATCACCCACTAAAAGTCTAATTTGTCCTGGAAAAAAACAATATATAGATCATTTAGGTGTGATAAGTAATGATAAAGTTATTGGCAAATTAATGGGAGCTGTATTGACATGTAAAAAATTGCTTGAGGGGTGAAGTGGTTAACAGATGATACCTGATTGGCTGCCGAGGACAATTTCTCCACTTTTGCCTGAGTTGTAATTACGCATTTAACAGTAAAACAGCCCCAGTGTATTTCCTATCTAGCGAGGTAGCTGTGCATCCTATCGTTCTGTGTTAGCTGCCATAAAGGAGGCTAAAGGAAGCTAAGATGCTACATTTGGCAGTTTTGTTTCTATACAATTACTGAGCAGGAAGTCGGGCAGAAAATATTGCTCCCCTTACACCACTTTCATTTTCAAATCTTTCACATACGTAGTTTTCCATACATTTTATAGGGAAGTGATGGATTTCTTCCCTGGTACCTGT